>NC_084989.1:1860000-1967500 GCF_963691925.1 Scomber scombrus
AGGAATCAGTTTTGGGTGCATCCCCTCAACCAGCGAATAAGACAACAAGGGGATTTTTTTCATCATCTTGTGGCTTAACTGAGGCTGGAGAGCCAACGCCATAATCAATATTTTGGGATGAGTGCCGAGCAGATGGATGAACTTCTGTCCCTCACTGCCCCTGAACTGAACCAGACAATCAACAAATTACAGAGCTGACATAGAACCCAAGCAGAGACTGGCAGCTGGACTGAGGTAAGCCAAAATTTTCATAAACAAGAAATCACTGACCACAAGCTTTGACGTTTAATATACACAATTCAAAATCCAAAGAAAGATGTTTTTTAGCACAGAAAAACAACAAATGTTTCAAATAATTGTTAAACCTTTCAAAGTGGCAAGTTAAGAAAAGAGGCATTATCAAAACCCAAGTAGAAACAATATGCTTTTAACATTGCAAATTAATATATTAAATAACTATTCATCCTTTTAAAAATAATGCCTGTGTCATCCGATAGTCAGTCACATTGTGAGGACAGCATTTCAGTGAATGGTCCTGTCCCTCTTGTGATGTTTAGTGGGGGATGGGTAATTGGCTAATAGCCCACTGGCCTGGAGGGGGACTGGAGTGCCCTGTGATATCCTGACGGGGGGAGGTAGTGGTGTGTGTGCTGAAGGATAAATGGGTTGCCAACCAGCTCTATCTTGTTGGGGGGGGCAGTAGTTGGGTTGTGCCTTTTTTTAAGGTTACGAAAAATGTTGAAAAGTCAGATTTTGGCTTATTGCCTTCTGTCCTTGTCCATTGGCACAAGGCTTAGTGCAAAGTGGTATGATTCATCCAGCTCATCAACTGGCACGTGTGGTTTGGGAATTGACTCTTGTAGAATGGACATCAGCTGCTCCCCAATGTCTGTAGTCTGTGGCTTCTCCTCGTGTCCTGCAAAGCACGCTGTGCCACTGCTGGGGTGGACATCTGCCCCCTGGGGCTATGGAATGTAGAGGGCTTTTCTCTCTCCCCGGGGGTTGTGGGAAGAGAAAGTGATGGGGTCGGAGATCCAGACGTGGTCCTGGTGTAAAATACCAGGGGTACTACAACTGGATTGTTGCTCAGATCCAGATATTGACAAAGGGGCACTAGATCTCTCCCTGTCTTTCACATTCACAAGTTGCTTTTGAACTATTCATTTGTGTCATAGGAAAAATCTACAGTTATGTCATACTTTATATCTATATATTTATAATATGTGACCAACTTTACACAAAATACAATAACACAATACACCATGAACATTACATTTTTAAATAATTTCATACAGACCTTCTTGGCTACTTGGCTTGCATGGACTCACTGGTCAGCCTAGCAGTCAGGTATCACCTAGTACACACAATTGTAATCAACTCTGTCCATATGGTGTGTGCAGCCATTGAAAAAGTGATGATGGAGGGGATCTGCAGAGGCCAACACAAAACATTTGGAAAGAGGTGACACCATGCTTGTGGGGGAAAAAAAAGGGAATTTCCCAAATTGCCCAACTGCTTTTGGCGCTTGTGGATACTGATTCCAGGTTATGAGTTATTCAAATGGGGTCCTTGAAAGAACCAGCAATGGTGGATTGTATGCCAGATGGGATTTGGGGAGAGGCATGGAGACCAGAACATTTAATGTGCCACCCAGTATCACTCTGCCTGGTGTTTCTCACCTGGGTGCTATTCCTATCATGATGGGTGAGGTACAATTGCTATCATGGTGGGTGACACAGCTTTCCCTTTCAAGCTATATTTTATGAGACCATACCCCAGACATAACCTCACTCGTCAAAAGAGGATTCCCAACTGCACACTTTCCAAAGTTTAGATTGTGGCATTCTGGCCTCCAAGTGGAGAATAGACAATAGACAGGCTTCTCCACAGAATCAACCCTGGATGCATGCTTCCTTTTTTCTGATTTTTGTTTTTTTGTTATGTGAGAAAACAATTGTAAAAAAGCTGATAACTGATTATTCTTAATTTAAAAAAATACAGATTCATTTGTTATAATGTCTTCTCTTTAAAAAGAAAATCTATGAAAATACATTTATTGTATCAGTCTGTCCAAGTATTCTTGTCACCCCCCTCACACACCCTCACCCCCCTTAAAGGTGTGGTTCTAAACTATCACCCCTATAGGAAAACAGGCTCTGTCCTGTGTAATTCAAGGTTACTGAACAGGTTTTAATGTGTTTTCAAGATGAATAACTCCTGAATGGCTCTTTACTCATACTTGACTGTACACGTTGCATTCATAAAAACATATATGGTGAGTAATTAGTAGGTTCAACTCACTGTCCACTCCTAAAACTCCTGCTATTTCATTCCACACCTCTCCTTTCTGGTGTGGTCCTTATAAAAAAGGACCTGTGATGTCATATAAAATCTTGTGATTTTCCATTTCCAAGATGAACCTCTTGCCGTCCATGCTGTTAAATATCCTCTCCTCTGACTAGTTCACTTCTGGCTTCATGCCAGTGGTTATAACCTAATGTTGACGTAGTGGTGTGATATATGATTTGGAGTCTGCACAGAGGGTTTTATTTTAAAAAACTGACCGGGTGCTTTATGTGGCTCATGTGTCTGACTTTCTGCCTGGCACAATCTGCTCCTTCTACGATGTCTAGGGTTCATGGGTGGATGGCTAGATATAAAGGTGGCAAAAAGTGGTCTTTGCTGCAGGAGACCACTGTTCACCTCCCATTTCACCTGCAAGTGTCAGGTTTCAAACCACAAGTCAGGACATTTTTTTTGTCGTTGTTGATGAAAGTTGCCTAAGGAAGTAATTTTAACATTTTCATAATTTAATTGACCATTTTAATCCAAACCATGATCTTTACCTAACCAAGTAGTTTTTGTGCCTAAATCCAACTGGACAATAACCACAGCCAATACTGTTTAACAGTGATTTGTAACTGTTGTGGCAGAAAAAACGTAGTTCAGGCACCAAAATAGTTTTTATTTTATTGAAATACATTAGATTGAAAGTTGTGCTGAGGGTCAGGACAAAATGGAAAGTTTGTCTTCTTGTACACAAATGTATAGATTCAATGTTATGAATATTTCACAAACTGCTGTGAGACTCTGCTGGTCCACCAGCTGGATGGATTGCAATACATTTAATACTGACATTCATGATCTCCTGAAGATGACTCCTGCTGACTTTGGCAGTCTCTTAGTGCCACCAGCAGCTTTTTTTGTTAGTATGTCCAACACTTTGGTTTATGATGGAATACATACAAAACAAATGGCATCCCCAGCCTCAGCTGTAATAATTGTGGGATCACCATATTAGCATTGGCATTGTGGGCATGTTAGCATACTGACATTAGCTTTAGCTCAAAGTATCCCTGTGCTTAGGTACAGTCTCTCTATGTGTGTGTGTGTGTGTGTGTGTGTGTGTGTGTGTGTGTGTGTGTGTGTGTGTGTGTGTGTGTGTGTGTGTGTGTGTGTGTGTGTGTGGAAGAGAGAGACCTTGCCAGTTTACCTCACTAGGCAGCATATTGTAGCAAGCTTGCCAGTTAGCGAGGGTTTATGCAGGGCCATTGCCTCTGATTATCTTTAACATCTTGCTGAGTGAACTGCACTGGGCTGCTGGCACTGTTTCAGACACACACATTCTTGCAAACACACACAGGCACGCACTGACAAGTGACAGTGGAGCCAGAAGGACCGCTTATTACTCTCTTGGCCGAGCTCATTCGAACTGGACTTTTAATCCATCAACAATGATGAGATGGAGAGAGAGAGAGAACGTCTATAGATCTACAGCTTATAGAGCATCTTTAGCAGCTCTCTCTCTTTCATTTCAGCTCTGTGTGTCTGTTTCCTTACTCCAGAGGACCAGCATTTCAGGGTCATCAAGTTTCTATTTCCTTTCTACTTCATTTACCTCAGGCTCTGTGGCTAATTGTTTTTCTAGCGCCAACATGGCCAGGGACCCTCTTCTCAAATGCCACCAAATGAATTTGTGGCACCCAGCACCCAATTGGCTCCCTGTCATTCTCATCTGTCTTCACTATCACGTCTTTACACACACAAACTCACATACACCCGCACACATTGGTCATGTTAACTTTATAAAGCATGTTTGATGATCCATAGCATGCTGTGTGATTGTCTTTCACTCACATCCCGCAGGGAAAACTGACATACAGTGAGGGATTCTGTCCAAGGCAGAGTATTGAGATCTTTTACTTAAAGTCTCATTCCACTCAACATGATGTTTTTTGTAATTTCCCTTCAGTTGGAACGGTGAACTTAACTGTGGTGAATGATGTATGTGCAGAGCTTAACACTAGAAAGCTGTTTTCTCATTCATCTGCTGAATAGGAAAGTTTCCCCATGCTTCTCAAAATCTGAGTTAAATGGCTGGGTCTAAAGGGCCGTAACACTGAGAACGATAACTATAACGATGATTATAAAGGTATAGTTTTAAATTTTCTAATTTGAGTGGATAAAGGAGTCCACACCACAACTATAACGATAACGATAGAGGAGAACGATATCGTTGGAATCACTTTCAGAGCGATGAACGATAATAATATATTTCTCCGTACAACATACAGCAGTAACAGCACACAGCACGTACTGGACCGCTGGATTCTCACATATACTGATACTAGACTTTACAGTGATTTCACAGTGAATATACTGATAATCTTTACAGTGACGTTGTTGGACACAAGAATCTTGTGTTAAACATCCGAACTGAACAAAACTGGAATATACCTAAGGGAGAATAAGAAGATGCAATTTTAAGGATTTTGATGTGACACTTATACTTAAACCATATCAGACACAATTATTGTTCCAAGCAGAGTGTCTGCTCTGGCAGGCCTGGGGAAGATCTTATAGAATGATACATTGCATCAAAAAAGATAATAAAATGATTTATCAGGAGCTTAACAGAGTGCAGACCTCACTCCTTTGTACCCTGCAGTATTTTGAGCAAACCAACATACCAAAGCAACAGGAGGTCACAAAGTTGACATAATACAGCTGATTAGCTAACATCAATATCTAGCATGGTGTAACATCCAGTGTGTCTTTGTTGAGAAACATCGGAGATCACTAAAAGAAAACTTATGAATGTGAATTTAGAAAATAAGCATACTTCCTGAACTGTGGATCGTCCACCCTACTCTATACTGTGCCTGTAGTAAAGGAATGGCATGCATTATTCACTCTTCCTCTTTCACTTTTTTCTCTTTCCCACTTTCTAAAATGTATATGTACAGCAGAAATACAATTTACCCAGTCACCCTCAAGGATTACCATATTTAGCTTGTGTTCCCAGGCTTCATGTTAGATTTTAGTTTTTAGTCCTTGTTGGCAGATCAATATTTTGGATAATATTATATGTCCAGGAAATGTAGTCCCTGTCAAATGGATTTAAATGTAATAGGTACTTTGAAGAGTGTTTATTTGGAGGTTTGGGTATGTAGGGATACAAAATGACAAGCTTGAAGACACGTCTGAAAAAGTATGACTTTGGGATATCATGCTCTTTGCGTAAAAAAATCAAAATACATGAATGGGTTGTCATCAAATAGTCTTCAGAGGAGATTAATCTGTCCATTTGGGAGGGTGTGAAGAGATGATTGAAAAACAGGAGAGAATTTGTGATTCAAATTGAAATATTTGCAAAATTGTTTGCAGATTTGATTGGAATTAAACACTTCAGGGTTGGAAAAATCTTAGAATTAGTGCATGCTGGGAGTGGAGCAGAATGCAATTATATTATTAAATTATTAGATTAATAGATACACAGTCATTCTTACAGGAACATTCTTGTTCATCCTCCATGGATCTGTAAGACTATTGGACTGCATGGAATATTTAACAACAGTTCCTGGTGTCTGGCTTGGGCTTGGATCTATCTAGTTGTGGATTCACTATACAGTTTAGGTCTCCAGCTATGATGAGCTGATACGTATCAGCATCAGGGATAGAGGCTATTAGTTTAATAAAAAGCTGTGGGTCATCCCAATTTGCACCATAGATGTTTACAATGATAATCAGTGTGACATAGCCTGCCTACTAATATCAGCCATTAGGGTTTTGAATTGATTTGGTTTAACTGCACTCCATTTCTGAAAATAATTACTACACCCCATTCAGTTATGGTTAAAATACAAGTGATAAACCTGATATTTCTCAGTCTAGTGTAGTGAGTTATCTTTAAGTATAGAAATATACTCAACCCCAACCGGTCAAGGCAGAAGGCAGTTCTCCCTTGCCGCTATCGCCAAGTACATACATTCTCATATAAACATTAGTGCTGCAGCTTGGGACTCATATAATAGAAAAGTACAAAAAGAGGGGGAAAAATGAATACATGCACACACACACACACACACACACACACACACACACACACACACACACACACACACACACACACACACACACAACATGAAAAACTGAGATTATGTCTGCTTTCTAAACTAAAATAGTTTTTCCCCTCCACGTCCTCACACATGACTTGAGTTCAAACATTCCTTGAAAGCATGGTTGTCTAAAGGGAAATGCATTCAGAGGTTATAAAGGTGCTGCAGTTCACAGTACCCCCACTTCTCTCTTTGCTGAAGTCATGAGTGCACATTTTAGTGCCCAACAGATCGTAGATCAGATTTTTTCAGATGTCCAGGAGGAACAACAGAACAATGATTTAGAAGAGGAGGCTGTATCTGAAAAGGAAGATGGGGAGGAATACAACGTAGAGCACAATACATCATCTTCAGATGATGAAGAAATCCCCCAAGTTGAAAGAAAGACATTTTTGTCAAATAATAACAAAATAACATCATGAGGATGACCCCAGGGCATGCCAGAAGACATGCAGTTGCCCATGCCCAGGACATGGCCTCAACATTCTACATATACATCACACCAGCTATTGAAAACATCATCCTGGAGATAACATATTTGGAGTGTTTATGTAAATATGGAGGTAAAGGAAAAGGATGGATGAGACTGACCTACATGCCTACATAAGGCAGCTGATCTTAGAGGGTGTGTATAGGTTCTGAAGTGTTGCTACATCTAGTCTCTGGGATGCAGAGAATGGAAAGGCAATGTTCTATGCCACAATATCATTAACAGTCTTTCAAACTTTCTCAAGAGTCAAGATTCAAGAAGTTTGTCATATGGTAAAAAAACACAGGTTCAGACAATGCAATGAAATTCTTACTTTGCTGCTCTCACTTACACACAACAATAACACATACACACAACAATAACAGATTCTAATTAACAACGATTGGTAGCCGAGTGGTTACTGCACATGCCACATAATGGCAGTGTCCCTGGTTCGATTCTGGCAAGGGACCTTTGCTGCAGCTCATTCCCCGTTCTCTCTCTCTCTCTCTCTCTGTTTCCTGTTGGTCTCTCTGCCGCCTACTGTCAAATAAAGGCAAAAATGCCCATAAATAAGTCTCTAAAAAAAGATAAAAAGACTAAGAAGAATAAAATTAAGCTAGATAAAAAAGAATAAAAATTAAATAGGCAAGAGAAGTGCCGCATAACCTGAATGACCCTGTGCCTTTGTGCAACAGATAGTGTCAGTGGGGAGTGCAGTATTTAGTGTGTTGTATTTTTCAGGATCCTGATAACCTGTGGGTAGAAACTGTTTGTGAGTCCTTGATTTGACGACAGGAGTGTGAAAAACCCCACTAGTACACACACAAAGTTCCATTGGTGTTGGAGGTGCGAGACAAGGATGTCAGCGCCATCATCAGAACTATCAAAAATACTACGATTCAATAACCGTGAGTCAAGACACTACACTTGGACGATGCAAGTCTACACAGGGAAGCAGACTGGTGGAGGCCTGAAGAACAACCAGGGCGTGCAGGTTGTGTTTGATGTGACAGATGCACTATGTTACATGTCAATTTCTTGACATCTTAAGAACACAGCCAGCAGCTCCTGAACAGGTAGATGACTATGGTAGGCACACTTAGAAACTACAAGCTGGAGCTTTACTCTGCAATCCTGAACAGCCTGGACAAGGTGATTGGAACTTACAGCTGCAGGAGGATGACTGTCCATTGGCTACTGGTCACCTTCCGCAGTATCAACCCTACCTGGATGTCTGATAAGCAGAACAAGAGGAGGATGTTCCTGGAGCAGCTGGAAAAAGGGTCTAAACCCACACATTCAAAGAAGGGAGCACGTCCCCAGCAAAAAGCCTCTGCAGTGCTTGTGAAAGCTGTTCAGTGGGCTCAATCTTGTTCTGAGCCTGCAGCGGGGGCAGGCAAGAAGATGAAATGCCCCCCATAGAAACGTGCTCCAGGCGATACAGACTCTTTAACACCCTGTAAGGACCATAATTGGTTAAGGTGGTTGTTCAATGGTATGTGCCTTGAATTGGGAGGACTAGATTGGTAGAATTGAAGCTTGTTGGAGGTCTGTACTGTACTTAAATACAAATGATAAAACCCAGTTTAGAAACTAGTATGTGTGATATTAATGACAAGAGAAGTTTAGTTTGTTTTGAGGTTCATACAAAGTCTTTTGGATATATTCCAAGCACACAGAGTTTCTACATTTAAAGGGATGTTGGTGTTAAACATTTCTGATAAACATTTTGCAACATCCTTCCAGAAGTTTTGGATTTTTGGACAATCCCACAGACAGTGAAATAGAGTACGTTTCTCATCCAAACCTTTAGTGCAAACATCTGGAATATTAGCAGACATATGATGTAACTTGACAGGAGTCATGTACATTCTCCTTAACCACTTATATTGGAGTAATTTGAATCTTTATTTTCTGTTTTTGTGCTTTCAAACAGGCATCATTCCAATTCAGGCCTTCCATTTATCTAGTGTTGTTTCAGTGCTATATGCAACCAATAAGTTGTAATATTTAGATATGTGGACCTTCCTATCTAATGCTTATTTCTCTGGTTTCTGACTGTAAAAACAGCAGCATAAGTTACACGAATAGCTATAAGGGTCACAGCACAGCAGCTACATGGCTGAAGTGGTATACAGGTGTTAACTTCCTGTGTGAAAGCTAGCAGTGTTTGACACGGAGATCACAGTGTCCTCTGTGCTGCTGGGCTACATGAATACATGCATGACTTAGTGCAGTGCCCATTATGCCAGTGCAGGTCCCAGAGCTCACCCCCCGATCCCGCAGTTTGTGGATATAAGTTTGTGTTTGCACCATCATGTGTGTGTGTGTGTGTGTGTGTGTGTGTGTGTGTGTGTGTGTGTGTGTGTGTGTGTGTGTGTGTGTGTGATCCCACCACTGCAGTGTCTAGGAAAATGTTATGTCTTTCACCCCCAAGGAACCCAATATACAGCAACATGGTGGTTCACATTATGAAAATGTTATGGATGATATGGAAATGAATTTGTTGTTGCAGGCTTTATGGCAATGCTGTGCTATGTATGGGATATGCCTGTATAATGTATAAAGGCTGCTGTTCAGCCTCAGGTCATGCAGAGGACAGGTTAGCGGATACGCTGACTCAGGCCAGGAAGTTCATGTCTGGGACTGCAGAAGGAAGAAGAGGAAGAAGAAGCTCTCCACTGTTGCATCAACATTCAACAACATCTCTAATTGTAAAGCAGGTGTAAAAAAAAAAAGCAAAGGGAAACAGAGAGGAAGCAACTATGCACACATAACTTTACCAATAAGTACTCCAAATTAAATGACAAAACAAATCATTTGTCCATGAACTCCAGAAGTCACCTGACCTCTTCCCAGGCAGAGGAGAAATCAAACGTACCTGCTTGAAAGGAACACCCACTCTTCGCTGCAATCAATCAATCCACTTAAAGGCTATATATGCTGCCTTCCTCTCATTGTTTTTCCTTTCTGACTCCTGTGAGATTTATTCATTATTTAGTTTAATTTAATTTTCACATAGTTCTCATTCATAGTTTTGTCTCTGTTATCAATGTGTGCCTGTTTTCTGTTCTCTTTGCTCTGTATCATCACCTGATTTCCTCCATTTCTCCCGCCATCATTACTATAGACAATGGACGGTTTCTGTCACCTATTTTTCTTCAAGGCACTTGCACAAATGACTGATCTAGTAATTTTTTGGTACAGTCTCTACTTGACATGTACATATGTACGCACATACAGTACATGCACATTTCCATTCTATTAAGGTTGAAGCAGATATGTTAGACAGATATCATATACCAGAGAGCCAGGGATTTAAAGTGTAACCTTCCTGAAGAGGTCGAGGTAAAGAAAAATGTAAGTGTAATAACAGCGTGCCAGCCTAATAGTGTTCTACTCATGTTTTCTTTGTATTTATATGGTTTCTGTCCTTGTGTCTTGATGCTTGTTACACAAACCCACACATGCTGGCACTTCATAGCATCCAGATTTTTTTTTGTACTGTTTCTGCTTATGTTGGCAAACAAATTACTCTCAGCTTTGCTATATTTAATAGTGTTGAGCCTCATGGCTGTTGCTCTATCTTCCCCTACATCAGATCAATATGTGGAAATACCTCCATCGATCTTTGTACAGAGACTTAACACTGCGAGGCAAAGCAAAATGTCCACTCATGCTCAACTGTACACAACCTCTGGCTGGGATATAATCTTGTGTTTGTAGTATGAGAACAAGCTGAAGCTGCATCCTCAGCTCTGCAGATACAGTTGTTAGAACCTTGGCATATATAAGACAATCCAGTGTTACGATCACAGGATGGTCTGAGTAATTTATTGCACGATATACCTTTACTATTGATCCGTCATGGAGAGACCGGCAGCAACTGCCAGGCTAATTAAAGGTCCACAAATGCCTTAAGTGAGTTGTGACCTGGGATTAAAGATAATCGGGGAGGGTTTCTTTGAAATGACCACAAACAACAAAACAAATGAGGGGATACAAAATGTCTATTTTCCATCCTTAGCGATGTCAACCTCTCATGGGCCAAGAGACAATACAGATTAAAAAAAATTCTACAGCCACTCTAGTGACTCTGTGAGGCTGGACTCAAGCATAGTGATGCTCTGACATAAATGACAAGGCTGATGGGAATGTCATTAGTTTTTCCAGTTTGACCTGATGATGACACTTGATGAAAAGTTAACCCTTAGATGCATAAGTGGGGTCAAAAATGACCCCAGCGGTTGTTTTTTTGCAATATCTTTGTAATTTTAAATTGTTATCATTTAATCTTCCATGTATTCCTCAAATAGGTTGTCTTCGACATTTTTGTATCAGTACCACACTCTTCCATACGTGGGGTCAACAATGACCCCAATCATTTTCTATGGAATTTCAAGAGTTAACCCTAGGAACCTTTGATTTTTATCAACTTTGACTGTCAGGTATTTACTGTCGATCCACACATCTAATGTCAGCAGTCTCGCCACCCTGAAGATTATTTTTTCACAGCAACATACATGTATTATTAGTACAAGTATTATCATCATTTTTATACCTCAGAATATATATGCTGTTATAACATATGAACTTAAAATATATGATTTTTGTGTGATAGTGTTGTGTTATCATCATCAAATTTTAAGCGTCCTTGGATATGTGAAAGGTGCTATATAAATCGCACCTATTATTATTACTATATTATTATCAAATTACTACTTTGTAGTTAGCTAACACTAGCTAACTAAGCTAGCTAACTAGCTAAACTAGCTAACTAAGCTAGCTAACATTACTGCATTTGTTGTGTAGAAAAGCAGACTCTCACTATGGTGGTTAGGATTAGGGTTCTGACAGGGCCAACAGAAGCGAAAGAGTTGTAAGATGTGTTCAAGACACAAAAGGCGCTTTTCCACTACACAGTTCCGGCACGACTCGACTCGACTCAGTGTTTTTGCGTTTCCATCAGGGAAATTGAAATACCTGGTACCCGGTACTTTTTTAGTACCTGCTCTGGTGAGGTTCCAAGCGAGCCGAGCCGATACTAAATGTGACGTCAACAGACTGCCGGCCACTGATTGGTCAGAGAGTCACTGGAAGAGTCATGAGCCGTCCCACACAAGAATCAAACCCAGCATTTTTAAAATATCGGCAACAGTGTTACAGCGATTCAGCTCAATTTTCTTGCTTTGTGTGTGACAAAAAGCCTCATACAGCAGCAAGTACACCACTGCCTCAATGTCCTCCATTGTTTATGTGTTTTGTGTCGTGTATAAAACGAAGTCACGGCAGTTTCACGGAACCGTGCTATGACAACCCCGCCCACGTTGAGAAGGTACTTTTTTGTAATGGAAAAGGTCGTTCTTGGTACTGTACCGAGGCGAGTCAAGTCTTGCTGGAACTGTGTAGTGGAAAAGCACCAAAAGATCGCAAAGCCAGCAATAGTTGTTGGAAATGCAGTGACCCTGTGTGCAGTGCTCACAGCCAGAAACAAGTAGTTTGTAACAGCTGCTCACAGTGAGAAGAGAGAAGACGCGCTGTTAAGAGAATTATTTATCACTCTCAATGAAGGAGACTGGATTCGAAACAACAGGATATAGGTTGAATTTATTTGCTTGTACAAGCGGAGCGTTTTGCAAATGCAACAACAACAGTTACAGGTGAAAAGGCTCCCAGAGGAGCGTTGTCAGAAAGGCTTTATACTGTTCTTTACTTGTGCTGTTCAGCCCCCTCCCCTAGCAGGCAGATTTATTCCATAGATAGAGTCATAACAGTTACTCAACACCTTAGCAGTCTTATTCCATACATAGCATCACAATGGTTGTTTAGTTCCCTTCATCAGTAGACAAGCAGAAGTTCCACTCCCTGACCTGTCTCTAACCCTTCAACACATATAGAGGTGATCTCTCTTTCTGCCAGCCTCAGCAACTTGTTGAAACAGAAAGTATCAAACAGTTATGTCACAAATAGAAGCACACACACATTGTATGATTTCAAAACATCTGGAATACACCATAATCCTACATGCATAGACAGACAGACGGACACAAAAACAATGAATGTTGACGTTTTGATAGCATGGAAAACATGAAATCATTCTTGTGATATAATGTTGCATTAAATGCATTGATTCTAATTGGGATACTTTTTGTATGTTTACCGTTTTTGACCTTTAAAAGCTGTTTTGGGATAAAAATGTTAATAAAAAGTGATAAATGAGCTTGTCAAACATGAAATAATTATTTTGTTGACCAAAATATAAGAAAAATCATCATCTTTAACCAAAATGAAAGAAATTTCTTAAGTTTACAGCTTAAAACGCATTCATTCTAATTGGGAGAGTGTAGGTATCGGTAGGTCATGCATCTAAGGATTAAGGGAGTACAACTGATCCCAAAGGGAACATAAATGTGCAAACCAAATTTCATGGTGATCCATTCAAAGGTTATGATATGTCAATCAAAACCCACAAATGTCAAACTCATGGTAGTGCTAAAGGAAAAGGTCAGGGGATCACCAAACTCAGAGGGATTGATCCTCTGGGTACCATGGATAGTTGTACCATCTATCTGGTGGAAGTGGGATGCCGCAGCTTTGTTGGAACTACAGCCGTTATCCTCATGAGCGACATGTGAATAACAAGAGCAAACCAGTGAAACGCCCTCAACGAGTTAGCTGAAGAGGCTGAAAAAAGCAGCTTCCGGCTCTGGTTAAGGTGAAAGGACTTGGAAGTGTTGGGGCAACACCTAGCACAAGGGCTTGCTGCAGAGGGGTGACAAGGAGATGTCCCTGCCACTTTAAAGCAAAACTTTAAAGATCTATGGTACCTGGCTGATGACCCTGCAGCTAGCCGACCACTGGGCACCAGAGGAGGTGCGACAGGCAGCAAGGCCATAGCAGGTCAACACCTACCTGTGCATTCAATGTTCAAAATCACGCCACCTCTACAGCTTGCTTTGCATTTATGATAGTAATCAGTTTAACTTTGTTATCAAATGTCCATACCTGTCTAATGACATGAAGCATTGACCCTACAATCTTGGTTCTCTGAACCCAGAGTTGCCTAAGTCCACACATTGATCACGTCCAGGGGCTTTGAAAAGCAGAACCAATGCACTTTCAATTTTAATGCACTGTCAAAGCTTTTATGACTTTGGCTGATTACATTGTGCAGAGAGAATGAGAATTTCACAAGACAGACAAACAAAGTTTTTTTTAATCAACATATGGCAGCTGATACAACACAACCTGGTTTATATTTGCTGTCTCCTTTATTAACACCGCGTATTAGTTTGGGGATTTGTCTTTTATTGTCACGATTCAATCCAGCCAGACACTGTAAACATCTAAATTGTTTTTACAGAATCAAAAAAGACTGAGCACACAATCCCCTCACTGTAGACCTGAATGAAGGCACCAGAGGACGTTTGCTTAAGATTTTCCAGGAGGTAAGGGTTAGGGTTATATATATTAGGGTTATCTGCACTGGGTTTGAAAACCCAGTGCAGATAAAAGTTATCCATTTGAGTAATATCAGGTTAGAAGAAGTTTACACTAAAAGTAAGCAAAAGGTATTAAACACATCAAGTTTTGGTGCCTTGGCTGAGTTCTGAAAATAAAGTAATTGTTTATGCTTTTATGAATTTTGTCTGATTTTCCAAAAACACTATAACTAGGTGAGGCAATAGCCTACAATGCTGTTATTTTGAATTTAAAATAGAAAACAATGTCTTGCAAAGAAAACAGGATCTCTTCAAAATGATGTTTGCAACACAGACATGATTCCATGTTAATGGTAAAATCTCACTTCATTTTTTCAAGACAAGACTTTCAAGACTTAATAATTACATCTCTCATCTATTTTTGTGTGTGTAAGCTACAATGACACAGCTTAAAGAATTATCATTCAGCTCATATGTCTGTTGAAAATATAATGGCCATCAATCCAATAGTCAAGATATTCAATAGTCAAAGTTGTGGACCGACCAAGACTACCAACCTTAAAGCCACCTCTTTCTGAAGTACATCAAACAACCCCTACTTTTGCATAAGCAATAATCACTAAAGGTAGAATGATGTTGTCAGTGATGCTCAAATGAAAATCAAATAAATTAAAATTGAATATACAATGATTATAAAAAAGTACTTTCTGTTTAAGTAATTGACATGTACTGTATAAATCAAAGAAGAATGTGGTGATGATTTTCTTTTTAGGAAGAGAGACATCTGTTAGACAAAGAGACATCTAACAAATGTCTCTCCTCAACCCCTTGTTATTACTCTGATATTGTCTCCTGGCTGACCAGGTTAGATTAGACAGGTATTGTCTTGTGTGGTACGTATTACATAGACCAAAGATTTAAAACTCACATACTGTTCAGGGTCAAATTTGACCCATTTTATTTACATTTAATAGCTGAAAAACTCCTGATACACATTTATTTTATTATCCTATTGTGACCCACAGTTAAACAGCTAAAATTAGCCAAATCTGTACAGCATATCAAACTACAGATGCAGATGTTATTAAGCATAAAAGCATAAAGTTTCAACCATAAAATTTGATCAGGTTTTGTAATTGGTCCACTTTTATCTGAGGATTGGCTGTTGATTGACTTGGCCAAGTTGCCTGCCATCTCGTTTTTACACCGATTAATGTATTGTGCTTTTGCTACCACTAGGTGGCACAAAAAAGGGTCTACGAATGAGGTCAACAGGTCAAAGTGAAGCAGAATGATGTATAAGGTCCAGCAAACCCAAAATGTAATGTCCTCATATGAGGTCGCAAAAGGTTAAAACTTGTGTAAATTCTGAAATGCACTGAGCAATGTGCATACAGTACCCCCAACAATGTATGTCCTGTATGCAGAAACTGTGGTGGTGTATTCTTCACACTCATATTTTCACACACACACACACACACACACACATAAATACACACACACTATCATGAGGATACAGTCTTAATGTGCCAAATGCCACCCGCATATTTCTTAACACATTTTGGAGACACCCTGTCACCATGTCAAGACACGTGTGGCATTTTAATTTATTAACCGTCAAAACCTTCCAATTGACATGGACCGCAGTGTTTTGTCATGTGATTTTGCCAAGGTGCTATCATCTGTTTGCATAAAATAGCCCAACTTATATCAGCTTTCTCGCTCTGCAATATATTTCATAAAGAAAGACAATCTCAGCTAACCAAATATGATCACTTTTCCACAGCATAATCTGTATTGGACTGTATGCTAATATTCCATTTTGGAGAGGAGGAATCTGGAGCGTGGAGGTGTGGTAACAAAAGGTGGCTGCTATGTTTCTCTAAGGAATATTGATTTTGACATATGGATGTATACCTCATCTGGCTGAGCCAAGTGGCCTCGATGAGTAACATTTGATTTGGCTGGCAAAGCTCCTACAGATGTGTGAATAGAACTGAATACAGTTGTAAAGTTTAAGAGTTCATTTTCAAACATGGACAAAACGGTTAATGTTAATTTAATGAGAACATTAACAGCAACAAAATATTAGATCACTTCCCAGATTCAAAAAACAAAACAAAATTGCCTTAAATGACTCACTGTGAGTCCCGCTGCAGTTGACCCAACTGCCAATCAAAGCTGTCAATCAACGCCAACACAGCACACAGAAAAGCCTTCATCTTCAAATGTTATTAACGGAGTAATCATTTCCAAAATGACCACCAGCACACTCTTTTGAGGTCCCGAATTTAACGCTTAAGACAATAGTGACTAAAAAAGTTGACACTTTCTGAATGGGACTATCAGAGGCATTTACAGTTGATTGTGGGCATTTTGAAACATCATCTATTGAGTGTCCAAAACCTAACAACTTATATGTAAACTTAATGTGGAGGGTGGGCTCAATGCATCCGTAGCACCATCCCACTATTTCATAGATTAGTACCCAGCCTGCATGTCCATGTGGGCCCCATAAGGTTTAAATTTGAGCTGCAATATTGGTCCGATGTGGTGACCCAACTGGGTGAGTTACACATGTGGGGCTTATGTTTCTGAAACAATATGGGGCCCATACAATTTGCCCTGTTTATGTCCATGCCTGTTTTGTCCACTTGCATCCCTTATGGGGCTCATACAGTCGTCCCAGGTGGGCTACACATGTGGGACCAGCAAAATGTGCCCAGTTCAAACACATGTCCACTCAGTACCCACGTAACCCACATTTAACCCATGTAGGGCCCACATAGACATGCTGGCTGGGTAAATTAGTCAGACAGCAATGGCATTCACTTCCAGCATTTACAAAGAAGCCATATGAAAAGACTTGAAAAGAGATTTTAGAAATAAAAATAAGTGAAGAAAGGTGAAATGCTTCTTGTTGGTGACACCATTTAATTTATAAAAGTTAAAAGGACTAAATGAATATAAACTGTATCGAACTTTCAATTCAAGAAAATATAAGGATTTTACAAGGACGCCTACGTGTTCTGTTTGTTTTCAACAGCAGCTTGCCAACTAGCTTGTACGTGAATTAATCATTTATAATTATTAACTGACTGCATTCATCAGAGTTTAACTGAACCGGTAAGTGCTGCTTCTCCATAGCCTTTTTTTGTGTGAGTTATTGTATCGTTGCTGCTCATTCATTCATTTAATTGTTTATGTGCTTAGATGAGATTTTAGTGTTTTATTGTGGCTGACATCATATTTAATATTTTATTTAATTATGCGATGCAGAGTTAATGTTGTTAGCCCATGATTTTATCAGGGTTTCTGGAAAAGTTATTATCAATTAGGACATGTTTTAATCAGGATTGTTCAGAAAACTGTCTAATCTGACACTGCTATCTGCCTGTCTCTATAGGTCTGTCCATGGATGAGGATGGAAAGGTAAAGGTAAAGAAGAGACAAATGTTGAGTTACTCATTTTAATGTATGATATGCACTGTTTTGGCCTCATAACTGTACTGTGCTGCTATTGGAAAGCAGTTTACTTCTTTGCCTTGATCCATATCAAGATAAAATGCAAGTTCTGAGTGGATATATGACCACTGCTTTGACTCTGTAGGTCTATGTGTCCTTAGGAATGCTGATGTTAACTATGTTAAGATGTTTAAGTGTTAGTTGATAATTTATGGTTCAAGACTCTACATTCTTGTTTCCAGGTTGTGGGATGTGTGACCCTTGTGTGACATGACTTTTGGGTAATAAATATGCATATATGCAAATGTATTTCTTTGTGACTATTTGCCATTGGCTGTAGTTGTATAGGTTGACATCAACAATCAATGATAATTTCTTTGTTCCTTCAGAAACTATAATAGCTTAGGCATGCTCTTGGCTTGTCGGCTTGGTGAGCTAATGTCACTCTGTGTGTATGCTGTCTCCTTATTGTACAAAAATAATTGTTTAATCTTAAACCTAGCAGTGTTTTGTGTATTATTTCATCTTTGTGTTCAATGTTTTCTGACCATTTCCATGACAAAGGTTGGACAGATCATGACCTGCAAGGTGGACACTGAAGCCAAGCAGGTGAGGAAAGGTTCAGGTTTCCAGTAGGCTATATATTTAGTGAACTGGTAACACGAACTTTAAACAATCTTGATATCTGTCATTATGCTAGTCTTGTTGTAGTCTTATTATAGATTACAGAGTTATTATATATTGTCTCTGTCCTCCTTCTCTCTGTTCAGGCACAACAATACCTTGAACTTGAAGCATGTCCAGGCTGAGCTGAAGATCAAACAGACAGATGTGAAAAAGATGGACAGTGGCTATGAGAAGGTTCAGGACTCCCTGCAACTACAGGCAGAACATCAAGGTGCCATGTTGGTTATTTGTGAGAGCAGTAAGCAATGAGTGTCCTTTATATTCACAGCAGCTGCCATTCCTTATATTATACACTTTGCATTTAGGTTTTGGGTATGTGTTCGTGTGTATGCAGATGGGAAGGAGGAGAGGCCAGCCATGCAGAAACTACAAGCGGGGTTTGATGCTCCTGAAGAAGCAGCTTTGGTTGCTGCTGCTAGAACATCAAGTTCTATTAGTATGGCAGACTTCTTCATGCAGACTCCAAAACAGACAGAACAAGTAAAATAATTTAATGGTGAAAAAACTGATGTTACTTAATTTGTTTGATGTTTGCTTGGTATAATCACAGGGGGGGGGGGTGTTTAGGCTTTATTTTAACTTTATTTTGATATGTAATTTGTCCACATCCCCAGTTTATGTCATCAGTGGTTACCCAGAACTGGAAGAACATTATGCAAAGTTGTGAGCTGGACAATTGGAAGGAAGCTCTCGCTGATCTGACAAAAACTAAAAGAGAGATCATATTACTCCCATTTTAGCTTCACTGCATTGGATTCCTGTAAATCCCAGAATAGAATTTAAAATCCTTCTCCTCACTTTCAAAAAAAAACTTTCCTTTTTGATAAAGCTTACAGTTAGGGCTGGCCAGGCTTGTCCTGGACCAGCTACTAGTTTATGCTGCTATAGGCTTAGACTACTGGGGGACTCCCATGATGCACTGACCTCCTCTCCTTTCTCCTCCTCCCTCTCTCTTCATGTACTATTAATGCATTCACTAATTGTGATTTGGCGATATACAAATAAAGATTGGTTGATTGATTGATTGATTGATTGATTGACTGATTGATTGATTGATTGACTGATTGATTGATTGATTGATTGACTGATTGATTGATTGATTGATTGATCTGCTGACCTACACTCCCCTGTTATGGGGAAAGTTGTTCAGAAGTGAAGTTGCACATTAGTCATGCTGAAACTTGTCTTACTTCAAGGATAATTAAACCATTTTACTTGCTGAATAACATTTCTATCTGAGCTAATCTCCCCCTGCTCACACATTAACCCTCCTGCTGCTAAGCATTTTAAAATCTGTAATTCTAATTTTTTTTTTCTCTCTCTGGATTGTAATAAACACATTTGTTTATGCTCCATTTTGACTCCCCGGCCCGTGATCATGATGCTGAGAGACAGGCTGTTCCACGCTCTGGGAGAGGCTGCTATTGCTCAGCAGCCTCCAAACACTATCAACAGAGTCAAAGTGTCTGCACTCAAGACCACTCCTGCTGCTCAGACTGATACATCAAGAGCACAAATTACAGTATAAATTTATTAGCAAGCAAAAGCATACAATAATTAATATATTTTATTAAACTATCTTCTAGTGCGGATGTTAGAACATTTCTTTTAAAACTGTGATTTCTCTGTGATTGAGTTTAGGTTTAGGTTTTAGATTTCCTTCTTCATCTGTGCCCACTGGTGGCTCTTAGCCTTTTTATCCCTCCTACCTTAGAGTCAGTACCAGCATTTGGTTCCTTCCCAGGTCGCACAACATCAGTCTTCACTTAGGCTCCATGTCAGTTTTTAACCCTCATGTGTATCTAAGGATGGCAGAATTGTAGAACAATACTTTCTAGCAGGCTGATCTACAGAGGGCTTGACCAGTTTAACTGCTACATTTTCAATGCAGAGAAGCTTACAACAGCATGGCAGTCTAAGGACTAGTGTTGTAGTCATGACCGCACCAACCGAGACCAAGACATTACCGAGACCAGAGAGTACCGAGACCGAAACAATACCAAGACATTTGGAGGTCGAGACCGAGACAAGACCAAGACCATATATATCAAAGGAAAACACAGCCGCTTTTCTCCTGTCGTCTCCAAACTCTGTGTGCAGGGGGCGTGCCAGTCACTCTCACACTGACACCGGGCAGGTAGCAGCTGGGGAAAATCTTTACACTACCAATGATTTGAAGTTATTAGCTGTTATTGAGAGGGTCCTTTTTCACTCTTATCAGTAAGGCATGGACAAAAAGCCTATCAGAGGTGGTCTTGACCGGTCTCGTTAAAGAAACCCCAGTCCTTGACCAAGACAAGACCGAGTAAAAATGTCCTTGATTCTGAGACAAGACCAAGAACCTCAAAAAATGGTCTTGAGACCGGTCTTGAGACCAAGACCGATCTTGAGTACTACAACACTACTAAAGACAGGGTTTCTGTTATTAGACCATGAAGGACAAAGGTTTCCATCCTAGGGTAGCTTCATTTGTTGATTTAAAAATCTGCCTCTACCAGGAACTCTCTTTTTTTTAAAGATTTATTTTTGGACATTTTTTGCCTTTTTGTTTGATAGTGGATGGCAAAACGGAAAACAGAGAGGGGAATGACTTGCAGAATTGGTCCCTTGCTGGAATCAAACCAGGGACGCTGCCATTATGTGGCATGTGCGGTAACCACCCAGCCACCAAGGCGCTCCATCCAGGAACTCTCTTAAGTACCAAAATCTGCTGCTGCCATCACTCTTGCTAAAATGGAAGAAGCTAAAGCTGAAGTGAGGTTTGCTGAAAGAAAGATGCAAATGAAAATGAAAAAGGTATGTCTAGATGAGGAGAAAGCACACTTAGATGCCTAGATATTTTAGACATTGAAAGGAAAGCAGCTGTTGCTGTAGCCAAAGCTGAAGCCCTTAGTTGCAGCACTTGCCTGTGATAAGAAGACAAATAGTGAATCCATCAGTCAGTATGTAATTGAATCACAGGATTCATCATTGTGGACCAAGCAGTATGTCAAGCCACCAAAAGGACCCAGACAATACTTGGCCACAACCTCCTCCAGCAGTATATTTCAAAGAGCCTTGGCCACAACCACCACAGCCAGCATTTTTTGGAGGCATTTGCTACCTCCTCTACCGTTAGCAACCTAAAAATAGAGAGAGAGATGTTCCTCGAAAAATCTGCTGGTTATAACTGCATCAGTGCTGAAATGCACCTCTCCTAGGGAAATGCAAATAACCCACACCCATCCAAATACTACAGGGATAGCTCTCAACTAACAACCTTTGCTCTTAAAACCAGAGAAGTACAACTGCTGCTTCAATCATGAAAGACCACGGGACAATTACAGTCAGATACCATCATCTTCTTCCTCAGTGGCAAATTGAAGCATGCCAACTTGCACAGGTTCATTCAGGTAAGAGTCAGAGAATGTCTGACTTCATCAGGTTCATGGCTCATCATGAAATGCCACAGGAGTATTGCGGAGCAAAATCTAGACAAGTGAAGCGCATAAGAGCTGTGCATGTCAACAAACCCGTCAAAGGACTTCAGATGGTTTGGTTAAGAAACCAGAGATCATTGAAAACTACACAATACAGACAATTGTGAAGGGTCCCCTTTCAATCATTTTCTGTACTTGTAGACTTTTTCAGGAAGCAGGCAAACATGTGCAAAGATCCACGTTTCACATTTAGGTGTAACAAATGTAATAGGCTCCATCTGTTATTTCATTCTTTAAGGGACAGTGAAAAATAAGGATTGTCAAGATGGGCAATTCAAAAATAGTTTTCAAAATAGTTTTAAAAGCAGCATCAGGTTTCTTTAAAATGTACATTTGATTTTTGTGTTGGTTTTATATCATTTGAAATGACATTTGCACCTTTTTTTTTTTTACCAAAAGTAAGACTGAATGCTCCTGAAAATGTAAAATGGTGTAACCACAAAAGAGTGATGAACATTAAATATTTGATCTACCTACAGTGTATTTAAGTACTAGTGTACTAATAATTACTTCATTTAAATGGTTCCTAATTAACATGATTCCCCAGATTAAATGTAATATTTAGAACAATTGTATTCCATTACCTTTATTTAATATACAGTTATAATGTAAGATCATGCCAAACTAGTTGATATGGTGTTTTATTGAGAATTTAGTGTTTTTAATCAAGTTGAATTATTTGGTCCAAAGTTTTCATGGTTACACCAAGTAGACATTTTTGCCATAATCCTCTAATATATTCTCTCAAAATGGATTAAAAGCAGACATTTGATGCTGAGTCCACAAAAAACCCTGTTTATTTTCACATTTTAACCCCTTTAAACTTGACTAAACCACATGGACACAAAAAACCCCATCATTGAGCCATAAGCATTGCATATCTTCTAATTCTATGTGAAAAGCAGTGTGTTTCTTTCTACAAACTATAATGAATAAATAAATGAACAATAAACTCAAAATTGCTGGCACAGGTTTCTTTTACAACCCCTCCCCACTCGTTCCAGAGTAGTCTTTATCTGTACAGTTGGGTGACAAATCAGTCACTGTCATGTAGGGTTGTGAGAAGTTGTTTCAGGATTGAATTAGCAGACATATTTTTATAGTAAGTAGCAGTTTATTTGTCCCTGTAGGGAAATTGGGTTGCAGCATATCACACGTGGCATTACAAAATAAATAAATAACAATAAACAATAAAACAACATGAATAACAATACATCAAACAAGACAAAACATTCATCATACGTAGAGCATAGCAGTTACATCTGCATGTACAGGTATAGGGGGGGGGGTTGGAATAAATTATGAATCTTCTACAGACCAGCTGAGCAAGCTTAGGTCAAGAACTGAGTTAGCTGTTAAGGGGTTTAATAGCCTGAGGCACGAAAGAGAATGTTGCTCTGTTTTTTGTAAACAGAGGGGAACGGTATCGTCGCCCAGAAGGCAGACATTTAAACAAGGCAAGAGGGTGCCTTTGATCACTAAACTTCACGATTACTGTACCACTCTCATGACTGTACTCACCCAGACTCACCTCGACCCATCCATAGCTATAAGTGTGGTCTTGTTGCATTTGCCATTTTGTCTTATTTACTATTTTTTCATTAATGGAGGAATGAATGACCTTCTTCCAAGCTACTGTGTTTTAGTGTGTACATTGTATTTCTCTATCCACATAAGAAAACTACAGAGAGTGAATCCCAGGCCTTTTGATGTTTGCTTATGGCTTTGTCTTTAATCCTACTTTTCCTCTGATGGATTGGTGGTCTGCTGCTGCAGCCACACTGGCTAATCTGGCTCTGACTAATCTGACTGGCCTCGCTGTTTTAGTCTATTTGCTAATTAATGATGTACTATTTACATTCCCCAGGCTAATGCATTTTCTCTGCGTTTTCAGGTGCTGTTACATGTCAGGAAAGTGTGTGTGTGTGTGAATGTGTGTGTCACAATACATCGCTCATTCAGACAATCCATCAATAGTTTATTATCTGTTTCTTGTAGCTTAGATACTGTAATTAAACATGCACATTAATGAATTTAGATATGAGCTGATTTACTTTGCACGTAAAGATGATTTTCCATGAAATGACTGGGTTAGAGATAGTTGTGGCTTATTTTGTGACTGCATGGCAGTGTTTGTCTTACCACAATCCCCAAAGCCTCATGCTATTCACCCAAGTAAATAGTCTCCCAACATTTGCATCCCCCCACCAGCAGAATAATCTCACTACTTTCCGTTATCACCCTGGAGCGTCCTATTTCAAACATCAATGAACACACATCTCTCATCAGAAAATTAAAAGAAAATCCTACACAAAAAGTGTGGTTTTAATGTTGCAGTCAGGACATCATGCTGTGCCCTCTAAATACACTTTATTACCTGTGAAATGAGAGAATTAATAGGGTGATGATGACAGGTGTGGTATAACGAACGCCTGGACGTTTCATCTGACTAGGCCAAACCACAGTAGGTGAGATTCAGGTTTGTCAGAGACCCACGCCGCTGTCAGAAAATCATTTTTTCCAATCCCTATCCTGCTGTGAACAGATTAAAACAAGTGGCTTTATTCTTTGCCACATAGCCTGTGGGATGCTAATTGAGCGGGCTACTGATGCTAATGGTAAAACTGAGGAAAAACAGCTCAAAATGTCTCTGCGGTGGATTGGAACCAAACACTGCTAAAGGAAGCTTTGTTGGGTTTTTATGTTTTTATGTTTGTTTCTGTGTTTACCAAGGCTACATGGAAATAACTTTTCCTATTGTTTTCAGGGGCAGTGCAAACAGGATGATTGTAAGAGGCAGGCGGAGCGCCACAGGGAGGAGGCTGCTGTTTTTCTACTTAGCATTAGCATTAAGAGCAAGGTGAAAAAATGCAGAGAAAGCATCTCTTGAAACAGACACACTCACAATAAGAAGCAGCACTGTGTGTGTGTGTGTGTGTGTGTGTGTGTGTGTGTGTGTGTGTGTGTGTGTGTGTGTGTGTGTGTGTGTGTGTGTGCGTGTGTCTGACCGTGTGTGTCCGTGAGTTTGTGCGGACGCGTGTCTGGGGACCCTGGCCAGCCTTTGCAAAGCACAGTGTGTCCACAATGAAATAAAATCGTGCATTGAATAAGATGCAGCACAACATCAGCAGTGCTGCAGTAGGAATCCACCCTGAACTAATCAACCAAGCCACCGCACTGCTGTGACAGTGCTCATAGGAGCAGGATCAGCTTCTTCAGCACAATCTCCCTGCTTTGGAGCACGGTGGAGCTGTCCTTGGTGCTGATCTGCTCTCAGTACAACCAAAGTCTTATGCTGCCGTTAAAATAAGTTTAAAAATACTGGGCGTTATGATTCATGCTTTAAAGTAAAATTTGACAAAGCATTTAAGCTGGAGGACACACATATATATTTAAAATAAGATTAGGGTTAATTATGCTTAGGTCAGATTTAAATTTCAGCCTAGCTATGAGCTTTAAATTAACCTTTGTTTAAGCCAAAGGCGAAAAATAACATTTTTGTACAACCCCTGACAATCTCATTCTAGCTTTGAATACAGCTGTATTGCAGCTTCTCTGCAGCTTTTATTTGTCAAACCGTATTCAAAAAGGCCATAGCTCAATACCTAGCATGGTATTATTTATAGAGGCACTATTATTATTCACTTCATAATACAGGCAACCTTTCAATCTTAATAAAAAACTTATTACAGTTGAGCGTAGGAAAATAAGTTAACTATCATCAACTATTTGTGTTGTTCATATGATGTTTGGATTGCCATAGTAACACAAGATTTTTTGCTATCAAGCACAATTATGCCTACAAATTGTGCTCATAAGAGTCAGGGATGTCATGTTAGCTGACAAGTTACACACACAAGGTCACATGTAAACCTCGTTCTAATTAATACATAATACGTATAAGACCTAAAATAAATCTTCCAGTGGCTGATTTGACAAAACTTCTGCCTTTTCTTCTACGCTTTAGTGTGAATAATCTGCAAACTGTAACGACTACCAATATAAAAACTCCAAAGTGGAAATTATTTGTAATAATAAAAGTAATGTTTGAAAAGGAGAAAAAAAGGGAACATCAGAGCAGCAGAATGGTGACATTATAATGAGTTTACCATGAGAGCTGTCATAATAAATGTAATTACACACCTTTATTTAATCCGTGGGACCATGCAACTGGCTTTTCAATGCAGCATTAAAGCATTCAGCTTACTTTTCAGCTTTAGTTTCAAGGCCAGTTTGTTGTTATTCTCTGCAGTACTGCTTACAATGTACTGACAAATTGAAATGACAGGCACAACTACACATACAAGCTTTATGGGGAGACCTTGAAGGCAGCATTTGTGTCCTACTCGGAACACAATATTAGTGCATTCAAATACAGAAACATGGCCTGGATATTATTGCACTGTGAAGCTGTACCTTCAGTTAACTGTCAGCAGCTTTCACATGAGAAAGAATCACCGCAGTTGAGTATTACTGTGTTTATCCTCTTGAAGTTGCCTTTTATTTTATCAGGTCATAGCTCCTACACAAAAATGTATCAGTAAACATGGTGATCCCAATTGCTGATTTTACATACAGGAGATTGTGTGTTTCATTGACAGGCTTGCATGAAGAAGTTTGTAATAAGTTTGTGTTACATTCTGATACACAGTGCAGGATTTTGTGCGTTTGATCACGTACATACATAAATGTGTGTGTGTGTGTGTGTGTGTGTGTGTGTGTGTGTGTGTGTGTGTGTGTGTGTGTGTGTGTGTGTGTGTGTTTGTGTGTGTGTGTGTGTGTGAGAGTGTGAGTGTGTGTGTTTCCCCCTGCCAGCCACTGTGGAGTGGAGAAGCTGCTGATTGCTGATCAGTGTTAAGCTAATGCTAGCCTACAGCTTCACCCTGTCTTTAAAGCTGAGTGGGGCCACTGCTGATTGTAATGGAGGAGTCCAGCTCTCAGCACTCTGTTGGCACAAGTGGATCATTGCCGATCGCTTCTCAGCACAAGAAGACAACTGTATGGATGAGAGAAAACAGGGAAAGACATGACTGTGAAATCCACAGTGATTTACTGTTGGGTCTATATCACATTTCACATCATTTTAAAATCAAATGTGAGCAAAATGTATTAATCGAACCAAATTTGTTAAAAGATGTTTAATATTGCCATCAATTTTAGAACAGAAATTAGCATTAACCCTTTATTGGGTGAATAACTGGTAACTTCCATAAACATCCAAAACAGCCTCCCCATGCCTCTCTGTGAGGTTGTACAACCATGGGGAGTTTTTATATATAGACTTTTTGGTAAATGTTTTATCCTAGACCAGCGAGGAACCATATATGGTAACTTCACTGACTTTGATTTGCAACATAAAAATGAAAAGTTTTGAAAAAAGTCACAAAAGCAAAAAAGTCATGTAATATCCCCCAATAACTCTCTAGGGTTGATTTAGCCAATTTCCAAGTATTTCAATGAGTGCCTTATAAAGGGTTAAGACACTGACAAAATGTTCATTTCTGCTGACAGGCATCTCCTCTGCTTCGAGTGGTTCGGTCAGGACCGTGCAGAGAGCAGCATGATGCACCCAAGTCATAGATATCTGCATCCATAATAAGTCCCCCACTTTGCCTGGTGCTTCGTTGTTGCTACTACTGCGGCCGCCACAGCTACTGCCACTGCCAGACACCTCTACTGGGACTCCAAGTGGCTTTGCCAATGGATGGTGATGGTAACCTCTTGTTTGTGTCCGCAACATTGTTGACCTTTGGATTTGGAATTCCACCTCTGAGTTCAGTTCACTGTTATTTTGCAAAGGTTATGGTCATGGCCATGGAGAGTGTAGGCCTCACACTGCCCCTGCTTATCCAGCTCAATCCAGTGAAGGCTTTTGTGGCCTGGCTCACCATCTGCACCCTCGGCCATATGAATAAGAAAATAAGGCCATATGAGTTGCTTCTGCAATTCTCTAAATCAACCTGTGTGATGCCACTTACTGTGGACTGGGAATTACCGCCCTACAAAGAGAGGAAAGAGAGGATCTCATGGGATCTCCCACAGCTCCGGACAGTCTTTTTGAGTCCATTTCCTCTGTCACTCAGCGGTTTAAGAGTCTGGAAGTGTAGAAGGTGCACTCACTCAGCTGGCATCTCTGCCTCTTTTCCCAAATGCTTTGTGAACTGGAAAAAGCTCAGCACTGAGCCCATTTGTTAGTGCTATGTTAGGCACGATGTGGTGAGGAAGAAACACATTGCGCCTGACACAGTGACACAGAATGGCAGATCTGTCTCTATCTGTGCTGGCCTTTGCTATTATCGGATATGCCATAGGACCAGCTAGTATAGCTTGTCTCTCCAGTTAACGGTGATGCAGCTAGCGGAATTATCTCATTGGTGAGGAATAATACTTCATGCCCACACTTTGGCCAGGGAGAGGACTGTCAACGCTGTCTCCTGCTGTTCTCACCGCCATCCGTCACAGGACCAGCATATGCAGCTCTTTTGGGTTAATGAGGGCAAAGCCGATTTGTATCTCCTCCTTAGGCAGTAACGCTCCAGGCCCCCACACACACAATGACAGCCAATGGTGATGCATTCAAGGACTACATCATCAGCTCCCTCAAGGGCCAATATTCCATGGGCAGTGGTGAGTGCTGAATCAGAGCACCACAGCTTCCTGGCTGCCACCCCACAGCTGACTGCCCACCTTCCGATACAGTTTTATGAGGAATGACATCACAGCTGTGTATTAACTGAGTGAATTGACAGAACACTGAAATTGGGTTTTTTACTCCAGTTCTGGCAAGTTTGTCCTCTGTTCTTGGGCATCAAAGAGATACATCTAAAGAGGAGACAGATTCTCTTTCTGAGGAGATCCAGGACCTGTTGACAAAACAGGCTGTATATGTTGTTTCCACTCACGAAGAACACAGAAGGAGTTTTACTTCACCTACTTCATGGTTCTCATTTGCATCTCTACACCCTAAACCAGTGTATTGACTAAAATATGTTCTGCATGCTAACCATCAGTAGATTGCTGGAAGTGATTCACCACCATCGACCTGAAAGATGTATATTTTTACAGTGAGGTGGAATCAAAACAAAGGAAGATGTTACATTTTGTAATTCGGGGTCCAGATAACAGGGGCACCAACCTCATGTCAAGAGGCAGCCCTCTGGCAGATGAATGGAGACTGTACCATGAGGTGATGCAGCAGATTTGGAACCGTTTGGGAATGTTGAAGTCTATCAGTTTTTTCACTTCCAACAGCACCCACTACCCACTCTGATTCTCCTTAATGCCATGAGACATTCCACCCCTCGGCCAAGGAGGTTGCTTTATGCCTTTCCTTTCTTTCCGTCCCGTTGTCTTTCATTCCCTTGTTGTTGATGATTGTGACACAAGAGTGGTTGTTGGTCATCATGGTAGCCCCACACTACCATTCCCAGCTTGTCCCATTAGGCAAACTTGTTAATCACCTTGTCCACATTGGGCCAACCTCTCCAGGCTTGGCTCCTGGCATCACAGCCAGGACCACGCACAGGCTACTGCAAGAGCATGATCCACCATCTCTTGCTACAAAGCAAAGTGGTAACGATTCCAATGCGAGTATGAGGAAAGAAGATTAGACCCCCTGACATGTGCAGTAGATTATCTCCTTTCTACAGTATCTAGTGGTTAAGGGGTTGTCTCATGCCACTGTTGTATGCAGTCTGTCTTCACCCACCCCCTCTTGATTGTTTTTTTACAGGGGTTTCACCCCAGCTGTTTGTTGCTTCATGTTGACCACAGTGATGCTACTCTAAGACCAAAGCCCCCCTTCATTCCCAAATCCAGACACATCTACTTTAGTAAACCATACTTTGTTCACCAAAATATTTCAACTAACTTGCAAGAATCTCATACAGCAGCTTTACTAAATAAAGCATGGTGTACTAGAGAAGAGGTATGTGACCTTGCATTGGATCAAACACGGTTCTGCACCTGGTGTGTATGTGTGTATGTGTGTGTGTGTTCATAAAGTTAGACACTGCTAAACTTTTACTATGCTTTAATGTAGTGTAGCGCTTTGATGCTTTGATCCTTTTAAAAGTTTGCACCTGTTCAGTATTACGTGGCGACATGAAAATTATTAATTAATTTACTTAGTCAACATAATCAATACTTTGTCCAAGTCACTGTCGCACTAATGGGTATATCCATTAAAACCTTGTTTTCAAGACTGCTACCTAATACCACACATCAAAGGTAAATAGTAAATATATTTTGATATTGATTCAAAAGAAGGAAAAAAAATCAATCTTCTGCTTTTATAGAGTTTTGCTGTGAGTAGGAAAGAACCATTCATCTTCCACAAACCGTGCTTCCTTGTGTAGCTTCAGCTGGTAGAGCAATGGCTTGGATGGGTTTAAAGTTGTGTTATGAAGAGCAAAACAGTAACCCTGACAGGGTTACAGGTTAAGCATCCATTGATATAAATGACCTGTTTATTCATCTGTTCCCACGCCTGCATGTCTATGTGGGTTAAATGTGGGCTACGTGGGTACTGAGTGAGCATGGGCTTGAACTGGGCAAATTTTGCAGGTCCCACATGGTTTCAGTAACACGGGCCCCATATGTGAAAACCATGTGGGCTGACTGTATGAGCCCCATAAGGGATGTAACTGGGCTAAGTGGGCATGGGCATAAACAGGGCAAATTGTTCAAATGCCGAAAGACAACGTATGTTCAACATTTGTCAATTCTGCCTTAAAACAACAATCCGATGTATATTGAAGTAGTTTTTTTTTGCTGTAATCATTCCTCCTGTTCATACTGACCATTAAAAGATATCTTCATAATGCACTTACAATGGAAGTGATGGAGGACAAAATCCACAGTCCTCCTTCTGTGTAAAAATGTATTTAAAAGTTGATCTGAAGCTAATATGAAGCTTCAGCCGTCCAAATGAGTCAAATCAAGTCTTCTATGTTTCAACGTTACAGTGTTTTTAGTGCCAAAATCCCTCTTTTTGTTACTATACTAAAGTGACTGTAAGTTATGACTCTTTTCTATAAAGAGAGTTACTGTTGTAATATTCTTATAGCACCTCGGATGGGGTCAGCCAAACATTGGACTTTGACACTGGAATCAGCTGTTGGCACATCTTCTACCAACAGTCATTGCTGATGTATTTTTAGTAACCTTAACCATTTTAACTGCCCCCAAACTTAACCAAACCTTGACCATAGCATGAAGAGATCAGAAACTGTCATATGAATTATTTTCTTAACAGTTTTGGAGGACACTGTCGTTTTGGAATGCAACGCCAACCAATATTTTATTTAGTTTGGAGAACTTGTAAGAATATTCTAATGGTGAGTAAATATTAAGAGCAACCTTCCATATAAAGTGTATTTGGTGATAAACAGTTGTACAGAGTGATGGGGAGACAAAGATCCTTTCATTCTGTGCCAAGAAATGAAACAGTCGTTTCTGTCTCTGTGACTATTACTGTGTGCTGCTGCCTTTCTCCTCTCCTCTCCTGACCTCTCCTCTCCTCTCCTCTCCTCTCCTCTCCTCTCCTCTCCTCTCCTCTCCTCTCCTCTCCTCTCCTCTCCTCTCCTCTCCTCTCCTCTCCTCTCCTCTCCTCTCCATCCTCTATCAGAACCTCTTGCTGCAGAGTGTTTTGGCCTTGAGCCTGCAGGCTAAAAGCTACACAAAGCTCCACTCCACTGCTGCCAGGAGAGCGGTGGGGAACCACAGGAGGAGGAATAAGGAGAAAGGCTGAGATGTGAGTACAGATTTAATTACTTTCCATCCAAACCAAATCTCCACCATCTCAAAACAGGAAGAAGCTATTACATCCGACTATTGCTAACTGGAGGACTTAAATATGTCTAAATTATTGTTATTAGTCAATTATATCCATCCACAAATTATACCATGCACAACATAAATTGCTTTCTTTTCATTTATGTTTGCATTTTATATATTTTGGAGTAAATTGTACAATAAGTCAACTACAATTCTTATAAAGACAAGAACCAAGAAAACCAAAGCCCACAGCTCTAACTGTTTGTAGGTCTGACTTTCAAAGTTAACACACCTGGTTTGTTGTTCTAAACTAATGGCTCACACTCAGCATCACTTCCACAGTTAGAACACAGCGCAAATCAACCCTATATATTAAAAACATTGATATTGGACAATTATTTTTTTCTTTTTCTTTTTTAGCACTTTATTTGTAGTCTTTTTTTCCGGTTACAGAACAATGAACAATGAACAACAAATCAACCCATGCCCACCCGCCCCTCACAAGGCTGGATGCACTTATACACTCATACATACATATAACATACATACATATATGGGTCAGTGACACATAAGGATTGGCAAGATGAGCAATTCAAAAATATATTTAAAAAACAGTTTCATCAGGTTTGTTAAAATGTACATTTAGTATTTTTGTTGGTTTTATATCATTTGAAATGACATTTGCATCATTTTTTACCAAAAGTTAGACTGAATGCTCCTGAAAATGTCAAATGGTGTAACCACAAAAGAATGATAAATATTAAATATTTTATACACCTACAGTGTGTTGAAGTGTACTTAAAAAAGCCCCCCAAAAAACACATCAAACATTACAAAAATTGCATCGAATGCAAATGAATTGATTGAAAACATGTTTGCCAATTTAGCAGGACATATCCAAAAAAACAATTTTTTCCAAAATAACTTTTTTAAATTAATGTAAAATTTGTTGTCGGGTTGCAAAAGTGGATAATATTTATTCTATGTTTTAGTTCAAATTTATTTTCACATTTTGATGAAAAAGTACTGGTTACACCAATGTGACACTGGGTTACATTACGTCATTGACCCATATACACATGCATACGTACACCCACACATACATACACCCACATTAAAAGAAAAGGTGGTTTGATATATAGCATATATAGACTCTTATTAAGTATAATCTTGTATAAAAAGCCTGATAGGGGCAATCACGAGCTTAGATCCAGCCGGTCATTTCATATGTGTTTTTGTTTTATGTTTTTTCTTCTTTTTTTCCCTCTACAATGTCTTCTACAATATTAATGCAAGCAACTATGATCAAAGAGAAGTCATGGTTAAAAATGTAACATTATCAGCAGTCTTCATTTCAATGATATTATTGATTTAAGGGCTTCTGTATTCAACTCATATCCTCCATCCATATATCCAAACCATATGCCCAGGCTAGTCACTGGTGTTACCAAAGTGTTGGACTGACCTTTAACAGAATGATTAACATTTAACAATGACAAAAACTTTTCTCAGAGTTTAAAGACGTATATAATGTCCATTTTTTTCCTCCTTTATTCTTTTTTGTATTTTGGTTGAACACGTCTGTAAATCTGGCAGAGCTTTGGAGCTAGGTCCAATGTAATTTGCCAATAAAAAGCCGGTTAGCCAGTTACTTACAATTATGTTTTATTTGGTGTATAACAAATTCTTGCTTGTCCATTCAGTTTGGTTGAGCTGGTGTGAAAGCTGTAAATTAAACGGTGGTGTGGATTAAACACCCTGATAGCAACTGTTTGAAAACAGGGAGCTCTGGTTAGCATCCAAGAGAACAGTGGTGCGGTTCAATTGTGATGTAAAAGCAAAGCAGACTAAACTCAAGATTTTCTACCTCCTGTTATATTGAAAAAAATTACATCCATTATGTCATAGGTCAATTTGACCTGCACTGTTTTAGAGCCCTCATAAACAGTCAAACTATCAGTTCCAGACAGGCCAATCAGAGCCAGCAAAAAGAGTAAAACCAGTCAGAACAACATTACACATGCTGCTGTGCAACTATTTACCTACAAATATCTGCATCAAATTGATATGCAGACATCATCTTTGTACACAAATTCAGTACAAGATGTTCCACAACATATCAGTGTGTCCAATTTACACCAAAGTTCATAACCATAAATAAGGAAATGTCACATTATTTAAGAGGGGAGGGGGCAGTATCCCCAGTAATTCAGAAGTGGAAATGAGTCAAATTGACCTGTAACATGAGAACTTGATTTTTTTTTTGAGGAATTCAAAAGCTAAACAGTTACATCCACCTGCAGATTGTAGGAACTGCCATAAAGTCATCTGTATAAACATTGCTTGAATATAAATATATTGAAATGCATCAGTATATATGTATGTTATACATCAGTATGTAAGCACAAGGATCAATCATAAAAGGAACACTTTGAGCAGTTACACACACTGCAGTGACAGTCAACATTTCCAATCACAAATTGAACCCACAGGTCCAAATAACAGCGACCAAGTATTTATATGGGAAGCAAAGTGTTAAATGAACACTTCTGAATGAGTTACCATTCTAAACACTATGACCATGTTTACTTTATAAACTCTTATAGTAAAAAGTATTAACACTATAATGGATATCAACACTGATCAATGTTCAAAGTTCAATCATTGGAGACACTCATGAAGGAACCGGTCAACACTACATTGGGTTGGTTTTTCAATCGATCACTTAAATATTACACTACGCTATTGTTGAGTATTGTACTCACAGGGTGGATAATCAGCTGGAGTTAAATTGTACATGTAATTATGTATCACAACTCATGAGGTGCAATGATTGAAACTTTATACACTTGGTCAACAACGTGAAAAGTGTGAAAATGCTAATACAAATGTAATTTCAAGTTCTACCAAAAAATTAGACTTCATTTCTCAGAAAGATCCAAACAGTCTGAACACTGAATGTGTGCAAACCATTGTGACCGTTATTTTACTTGACATATCAATTTGAAAAATGTTCTGAAATCAAATCACCATTTTCAGCATCAGTCAGGTGTTTTCTATACTTTATACTCAAAAGGTCTGCAGGATGATTTCTCTGTCACTGGTGCGGTTCATCAATGATGTAACTTCTTTACAAAACTCTTCATCTAGCTGACCACCGATCAGCAGCTCCCTTTCCTGTCACAGACCATCTCCTCCTGCGGTTTCATCTTCCTCTGAAATGTCCTGAGCAGAATTTAATTTAATGTGAATCTCAACTACACATTGATCTGTAATTGCTGATATCAACAGCGATGGAGAGTATGCATTCATGACACTTTAGGGCTTGATATCCTCCCCCTTTCACACAGTGGCCTATCAAAATCTAATGCAGTCCAATTCAACAGTTCTGCAGTACATCCCACCTCCATGAAGGTTATAATCTTCAGTTGTTGTTGAAACTAGTTTTGTAGGTTGTAGTTCATTCTGCTCTTGAAATGCATTATGTCATATCAGCGGTATTTCAAATATGTTGTGCACCCCATTAATATCAGTGAGGATAATCAAAATATTGGAAACACCACTGTGCATGACATGATATCATTTCACAACACCATACTACAGCTTCCAAAATAACCATGACGTTTGGAGCACCTCCTTAAAACATTTTTTAAAAATCAACATTAGAACTTTCATAATTGGTGGATTTATTTTAGGACTTCCGTATTTTTTTTTTTATCTAGGTTGACCTCATAAACTGGCAACTGAATGTATTTGAGCTGTAATTATCAAAGGGGCCCTACAGTGTCAAGTGCATCCCCAAGTAATCTTTAAACCATAATTTATTGATGCAAAATTTTAATTTAAAATGAATAAATACCCAACTTACATAGCAATTCCTGGCGGAACAATGTGACAGTTCCCAAAGCACATTTCTTTAGTAATTATCTGAGGGATTTTCCTTGAAAGGAAAAAAATCTATAAAAAGAAAATTGTTTACTCACTTACCTGAGTACCTGATAGCTCTTCATAGGGAAGGGGAAATGACTGCATTAATATGAGTTTAATGCAATAACATCATTGCTGGGTGTTTACCCCTTCCAATTTTAAAGGCTGAGTTCCTTTCATAACTACTGGTAATTCAGTCCCAAATACACACATGTTCCTACCTTGTGTAATTTTTATAATTGTGCAGCATGGGACTTTATTTAAAATGAGAACAAAGAAGTGAAATGGCTGTAAACTAACCACTGAGGCGAGCTGCCCTATTTCACACCAGTCTGTTCTATATAGATTTGATTCAACAATCAAATCTATATCCTGTTATCATCAACGTAACCCTCAGTCTCAACCTTGTGTGTCACAAGAATGTTAACCATCTGTCTTCTTCGTCTGTCACACAGCATCACAGTCTCTTCATAGTCTTAAATGACTGTTGTTCCTCCAGGTTTTGTCAGCAGGATCTGTTTTATCAGCTACAGAGATGACAGCAATGAATTAGAGTGGCACTAATTATTACAGTGTATACCTCTAACAAGGACAAACAGTATTGTCCTGATCTGTCTCTGTGTTTATCACAATTTAATGGTCTAGTTCCAAAGTTACATGGGAGTCAGTACAGAACTTAAGTCATTCTGATAGCGTACATGCAGTGGCGGATTCTGATAGGCGGCACGGGGCGCATGCATGCACCAACCCCCCTCCCAAAAAAACCCAAAGATTCTATCCCTCATTTGCACGTCACGTCTTCTTTTCATAATGTCACGTGTGGATCATTAACCTTGTTGTTTTAGATTGTGAACTAACAGCTTGTACCTGCTGAGAAGATCTCACAGTCAGTAGTAGGAGATGAGGAGAGGAGCAGTGGTAGGTTAACCTCAGGTCTCTACACTGACAGGTCGAGGTAGGAGGAGCAGGGAAGCTAGTGCAGCTATGGAAGCCTAATGATAGAAAAAGTCAAATCAGTCATACTGAAAATAAATAAACCACAATGTATAAGGGTGTTTTTTTATTTGTGGATTTGTGTGATATAGGATTTGTGCAATTTACTTTTATTTCTGTTTTTTATTAGCAATATGATAAATTGATGCTTTATTTAATTTATATTAATATATTACTAAAACTGTTTCTAACTTCATTTTTGGTATTTGTGATCATTGTGATTGTATATGGTATTTATGGTTGTAATATATGTACATATGTATACAACCACTGTAAAATGCAAAAAAATGAAAAAGTACATATTTTCTCCCTTTCAGAGGTATGTTTAGCAGTTTTGATTTAAACCAAGAGCTTCAAACTAGTTTCCGTCATCATCATAACATGATTTAAATAATAATTTAAATTTCATATTGACATATTATTTTTTTCAATCTTACTGTATTGAATGGCAATAACACAATTTCAATTTAGACATGATTTATACTGTTTATATGGAAACACATTTAATGATGAACTTACATCTCTGGCTGAAGAACTGTGTGTCTTCATCACTTCTAGTTCGCTTGAGTGGTCTTGAGATCTTACTGTCAAACCCAGTGTTACATCAAAATGTGTAATAGCTTTGTTGGTTCACAAATGTTCTTCTTTCACAATAACACCTTTAAAATTGTGAGATGCCCATGTTTTTTTGGTCTATTATTTTCTATTGGCATGCATCCCTTTCACATGACTGTCATGTTTGTGTCTGCTCAAACAAACACAATAGTTGTTATTCTCAGTGGAAAATATAATATTTTAAGTGTTAAGTGTCAAGATTGTTCCAGCATTGAAATGATAGCATTTCAAGTTAGAAATGTGCATTTTATTTTTATAATCTTTGTTCAGTGAATGTATATGATGTTTAGATTGTCAGTTATTATGGATATGTGTTAAGGCTTTCTATTGTTGCCATGGTGGTTGCTATGGATGCGGCTATTGCTGAAACATGCATGCTGTTGAATCCTGCATGTTGTTTGAATCATTATCTTTTCATTGTTAGTTATCTGAGCTGTTATGTTATTTGTGTAGTTATATGTAGCTGTTTGCTGATGTTCTTACAATAAAAAAAACGTGGATTTTAGAGAAAAGTAGATTAAGTGAATTTGAAGCTTTGTGATTGGCTGACTGGAGGACCTACTGCCCGGAGCTATTTTACTCACTGTCACCGTGTTACGGTTTTCTTTAATGATATTTTTAAAATTTCTCAAAACACAAAAGAACTAAGGACATGCAGGCGAGGGCTGGAGCTGGAGGCAGGAGTCAGGCTAAGGGTTTGGACAGAGAAACAGATAGTATAGTACACAGTATAGTACAGTATAGTATAGTATAGTATAGTATAGTATAGTATAGTATAGTATAGTATAGTATAGTATAGTATAGTATAGTATAGTATAGTATAGTTGCTACTCCATTCTGTAAATACATTTTAAAATTTAAATAGAATTTTAATAAAACCTTGTATATTTAATTATTATTCCCAAAACTTTGTATTCTTCTTTGATGCATTTTTTTGGAGCAAACACAGAGACACTTTTTTGTATGCTTCCATTCGCTAATAAAACAGATCCTGATTGAATGGGCTATGTCATGCTGGCATAAAATCCTAAAACCAAGATAAAATACAAAAAATCTCCAGGGCTGTCTGAACAGTAGCTTATGTATGTGTCTGTATTAGGAATGAGAAGAGTTTGGTTTTTTCAGCTCTAACCCTAACCCAAGCTGTAGTACTGCTTTAGATTGTCAGCAGTATTGCTATCTTTGAAGGTGACTCATTTTGTTTTATATCTCATTTTATATGCTGGGCCTTCAAATAGTCCTCTAAAGCTTGGCCTGGGATGGCCTGTGTCCATAAAATATGTCAGTATGAAGACTCTACATAGCTCCTGCTTTAGAATACTGACCTTTGAACCTTGACCTCTGTAAATATTTAAAGGCTTATAATTCAACCTCAAAAGGGGCTGCAGACATGGGACCAACTGTTATAGACAGTAAGTACATGTACACAATGTGTCCCTTCCAAACCCAAAGTGGACCATTCTTTTTTCTGATGTTCCCACATGCTCCAACCTGGAATGAGTCACCTGTTAGTCCATCCGCAGGGCCATCCAGCTGTTCAAATACACACAGAAGGAGAGGGGTGAGATGGGCTTTTGGGCATGAGTCTGCCTTACTCTGCTCCAACCACATCATGCCAGCCTACACCCAGAATGACCTTTTCTTTTACTAGCTATATTACCCCCTATGCACAGACGTTCTACTTTTTTTTTGGACCTTGACTGACTAGTTGTCCTAAATTGTAACCTGTATTTTTCTCTCTTAATTCTAGTATTGGTTTACAATGTATTAAGGATTTGGTATTTTTCTGTTGCTGTTTACATTCTTGTGTTGTTATGTTGTGTATTTGCATCAGATACAGTAATTGCAATGGTAATATCTGGTGATCTGGTATCACTGGTAATAAGGTCAATGTTTGCACTACCACCATGGCACGCATTGTATCCTACCATAGCATCCTACTGTATTACACCACTTCCACCATGCATACTTTCTGGAATCTGTAAGCATCTTACAATTGTCTTCTGTGAGTAGTTTTTGACGTCATGGTTTTAAAACCTAAACTTTGCACTGGCCTGAATTAGAGGTGGCGTTGGTTCTGTTTATTTTCACATAGAACAAGAAAAAACAACTCTGAATGCCAGAGGAGAACATTTGCTTGGCTAATTGTGAATTGTGATAGATATTATTGGGGCGGGAGGAAGTATGGAAGAATGTAAACCCAACAAGAAGCGTCCTTATGAAGCTCCTATCAGCTCAAATATCTAGAATGTACTTTATTGGTTGTCCAGACTTTAGCACTTCATCCCGAGTACACCTTGTAATTGGGTCATATTGATTGGATTATGTTCCTACCACACACACTGCTCCAGATATTGTTTGTTATTGGACCGAGACTACTTGTTTTAAAGGGTCCCGGGATGGTTGTTTTGGTTCCCATCCAAGTATGATTACTGTGTTCAGATCTGTCCAAATGAATCATACCAACAAGAGTCTGATTCAACATTCAACTAAAGAATAAAGGTTTGAAAACACCCTTAGACCTTTTTCTTCAGAATGTCAGAACAATTGATCCATTTTTTTTACCTTGGTCCAGACCAGGGGTGTCAAACATACAGTCCACGGGCCAGAACCGGCTCGCCAAAGGTCCAATCCAATTTAATTCCATTTTTTCTGATGGTTCAGAGGTTTTTTTCCATCCTGACCAGAATAAAATCCCCTGAAAAAACAATGAATACATATTGTGGTCACATTTAAACCAGTCATGTGTTGAACATTGTGCAAAAGGTTGTCAATCAGCAGCTTCTGTGCAACATAATATGAAAAGAATGACATCAAATTGTTGAAATTGCACTCATTTTACTTAAGACATCTCAGACTGCTGATCTGTTTTGTAAATAGATGGTTTATTATAGTACATATGTTATTTATTAGTTTGACACCCCTGGTCCAGACCAAATGGAACCTACTAAAGGTATGAAAGAAATGAACTGTGACATACAGAACTCCCAGCATGGCCTTTAAACAGCATCACTCTGATGTGTCATTTTATTTTTTTTTAAAATCACATGTAGAAGAAACACAATGAACAAAAATAAATGTTGCCGCTTCTTCAATAAGTAAAACTTGTTTGCTAATGAATTCTGCTACAGACGGTCGGATGAGACAGAAGTTAATCATAAGATTTTGACAAAGGTGTGAATTCTGGGGATATAAGTTGTTTAAACATGGCATCAAGTGTTTTATGACCAAGATAATCATAATCAACATTCTAAATCAGGAATATTGATCTGCCAGCCTTTTACCTCCATATCTCACTACAAGTACTGACTAATTATGTTGCTGAGAAAATGATTATATATCTTTTTCATTGAATATACTGATACAGACACATCATTTAAATTGTACAACTGTGTTGAATCAATTCAACAATCATCAATTAGTATTGCAGTATAGTTCATGTTTTTTTTTTTCTTGTTTGTTTTTTAGCATCATATCCATCATATCAGAGGTCGGCAAATTCAACTGGGATGATTGAGTGTCCCATTTGAATACAGACACACACATACACACACACACACACACACAGGCACACACACAAGCACACACACACACACACACACAGTCACAGCAGAGTTATCTGTGGAGGCCAGGCAGCAGCAGCAGCAGAGAGCTTCTTCTATCTGCACAGGGAAGCCTGTTGGCTCAGTTGGCAGCTGGCTGTTGCTCTCCGACTCTCCTTAAAGGCAGCTGACACTCATGTGTGTTTGATGTCGACCAAAAACAAGATGCAGGTGTTTTTTTTTGGAGGAAACATTTATATTCTCTCTGCTGACTTCTCTCACTTCATTTCTAAATGTGGAACCTATATTTCCACAGGGAGAGTCCTGCTTCACATTTATATTCAGATAATACTACAGACAGAGAGAATATATAAATGTATATTAACTTTCAAGAGAGTGTGATAAAAACTAATACCTATGAATGTAATTTAAAAACAAAACAAAAAAGTAATAGTGGGTGGGGAGGTGTGTGGGTGTGTGAGTCAAAAATGTAAGTAGTAATCCTAAAGAGTAGTCAAGGTTTTTTTGAATTGGGCTCCGTTTAACTGTTAGCCGTGCTAACACACACTGCAAACTACTTCAACTTCTGTCCAATGTCAGTTTTACAAAAGCCATACACAACATTCCCCTCTTACTATTACGCAAGGTACATTTCAAAATAAAAGAAGTAAAAGAGGCATTTGTGGCATCTTAAGTTATTAAGCAACTCTTAACCTAACCACAGCTGCTATTTATTTTCTTTTAAGGCAATAACCAAAGCATTCCCAACACATCACAATTAGAAAATACCAAATCCATCACATTTTTTTAAGTGGCTGTTTCAACCCTAGTATACCAGTATACTGCATATGACTACATTTAAGTAGTAGAGTGACTGTCCAACACTTTGGTCCAGCGCTAAACATTGAACAACCACCACACTACCATAACATTTTGTTTTGGTATCCATGAACTCTAATGTGCTGCCTGCCATTAGATTTATCAAGTGTATAGTCTCTTACTTTACCTTTTATTTCTCCCTGCTCTTATCTGTTAGCAAAGAGCTGTGTACAAAACATTCAGGTAACGTTAACAGTCTCGCTCAGTCCGTGATAAGATTGTTTGATCTACTTCTATTTCAATCTCACTCTTGAAATAGTATTATCAATCATCACTCAGTCATCAGGTTAAATACATTAAAGTCACCTTAAAGGCCTGTTGACTTAAATATACTCATTAGTCTCAGATAATATTTCAAGGACAGGCTCACAGTGTTTCAAGTTTGTCTTAAAGCAACAGTCAGGTGGTCAAATGAACATTGAAACAACTTTTTTCTTGCTGTAATCATTCCTCCTGTTCATACTGACCATTAGAAGATCTCTTCATAATGCACTTACAATGGAAGTGATGGAGGACTAAATCCACAGTCCTCCTTCTGTGTAAACATGGATTTAAAAGTTGATCTGAAGCTAATATGAAGCTTCAGCGTCCAAATGAGTCAAATCAAGTCTTCTAGGTTCCAGTGTTTTTAGTGGCAAACCCTAACCCTAACCCTCTTTGTGTTACTTTACTTCCACCACAGCTCAACAGGGGAAACACTAAGAGAGAATGTGATGTTAAAAAGACTGTAAATGTGTCAGATATCACTTGATATGACTAACTCACACTGATGAAGACTCATATGAGCTTCACATCTACTTTATAATGACTATATGGACACACTGTGGATTTTTTTCCTCCATCACTTCCATTGAAAGCACATTTTCAGATGTTTTAATAGTCAGTATGAACAGGAGGAATGATTACAGAGAGGAAAACCTCTTTACTGTTCATATGAACACCTGACTGCTGCTTTAAGACTGACTTGAAAAATTGTGAACCCTTTAAGATGGCAACGATATTTTAAAACACATTTTCTGTAGGAGTCTTCATCCACATAATGAACAATGCCTGATCTCACAGTACCAACACCATACACACCTCCTCCCTCTCACTCTCTCTATCTCTCACACACACACACAGACACACATAGATTGTGTGGTTTAGTGGTATTTTAACGGCATAGCCCTCAGCCCTCTTCTCTTCTAAGTGCTGACTAGAAGCTTTAGCAATGATAGTTGAGTTTCAGTGTATTGATTGTACCTAACAGATTTATCTGCATGCAGAGGGCGTAAAAAAAGAGCATTCACATGCAAGCGTACATGCACACACGCACACACGCACACACACACACAATGGACATTGCAGTGGAGCAGTGAATGTGTTTTGCTGTAACCCTGGAGCCGTGGTCCAATGGTTGTCCAGGTCAGGACTGATTCCACCCAGGTCAGGAGCACCATTTACAGAACACTCTGTGCAGGGTGAAATGCTGTTTGTTGGTACAGTGTTAATCTCCCTGAGGCTCATACTCAGCTTTAAAAATAAAATACAGGAACATTTAAACTGTACAGTATCACATAAGATGAGGCTTCTTGCAGTATTTAAATTAGAGGATTAGAATGTAAACCTATACAATACCTATTATTTTCATTTATTTTAAATGGAAAGGCAAAAACTGGTGCACCTGCAAAGTATCATGCAGTACTTAGTTTCATGCTGGTTCATATTCAAAAGATAATACATTACAGTGACGTGTTCTGTGTTGAAAAGGTGTAAATGCAGCTGTCTATCAAAGATGTAGGTGTCATTATTACTCCTCTCAGCTGTTACTATGCTACAGGTAAACTAACATGGATTAGAATCAGATTAGTGATCTGGACAAACATGCAGTATACATGTAGCTATGTGTGAATTCATTGTTTAAATTGTATCTAGTTTTTATTTGAATAGGACACACTTGAAATGACAAGTGAATTGATTTTTTTTTTTTTTTTTTTTTGCAATTGCATGTTCCTTAAAGCAATAAATAAATGCACTACGAACTTAAGTATTTTATTTTTTATTTTTTTTATTTTAAAGACACCTTTTAACAGGTTTTACCTCATCACAACGGTCGCTGCTGTTTTCCTGCTCCTTTGCACAATTGTCAGTTGTTGTATGTTTTTTTATGTTGTGTAGTGTTGGTGTATGTTTTTAATGTCTTCATGATATGGTGTGTACTGTTTCTATTTTTAATGTACTGGAGGATGCCAAAGACACATTTCCACTAAGGTGGACTCTTTCTACTTTGACTTTTTTTAAAATTTGCACCCTAAGATTGAGTGGTGTTGAGGAGGTAAATGCTACCATGTCACACCAGAAAATCAAATCAAATATGCAGGAAGCTTTAGTATAAGTCCACCCTGCTGTAACTTCTGTAGTCAGATTTCAGTGTTGCTGGTTGTTCAGCAGCTAAGAAAGTCTTTACAGCCTTTCAGAGGATGGAGGTTTAGGTCAGGAAAGGCTGAAATCACACACATGTTACAGTTGCAGTGCTGACGGTTTGACCCCTGAAAAATGCTGAATTCCAAGTTGCTCACGTGGGTCGAGCCAGGGCCTTGCATGAAAGCTGTTCTGCCATCGGTGTGTGTGGTGAGTGTGTGAATGGATGAATGAGAGGCAAACATTGCAAAGTGCTTTTTCCTTTAAGGTAGAACGTTGCTGTGTGAGTGCAGTCTATTTACCATTTACAACACAGGCTTTTCTGCTTTTTCATCTTCAATCTTTGGGTGAAATTTTAAAAATAGTTTCTTTCTGTTCTTCAGCTAAAGGGATATAATATGTGCTAAAGCTAGGCAAGTGACCTCTGGCTACCTTTAATAAAATTACTTTTACTTTGTTAGGAAACTTAGACACAATCTTACTGTACTCAAACATCCTGTTGAAGTCTCAACTGTGCAACAGAAGCAGCTTCTTCTCTTCTTTCAGGATCAGACTCTGCTTCATTAACAGCTGTATACTGTTTAACATCTCCAGCTGCAGACATGACATTAATTATTGAATAACATAAATAGTATTATAATAATCTTATTCGATAGCAGTCAGAATCAATACTTATTTTACCTCATTCTTGGTGCATAAACTAGAATATTTGAGCATTCTTTCTCAGCTTTCTTTCTTTTTTCTTTCTCACCTGTCTGATAATAACATCCTGCAGCTGCAGGAAATAGATTTAATAATGAAACCAAAGAGTTCTGTATTTGAAAGGAGAGCTTACCAAAACGTGAACAGTGAACAAATATGTGACCCTTGCTTTAGACCAGTTTAACTGTATGAAGACATGTTTCTGTGGTGAAGATATCTTCAGGAAAAGCAGATCATTTTACAATTAGGAGGCTCTTATCGACAGCTTCTGCTTCAGATATTTCACACGTGGTGGAATTACTTCCTCAGCTGTCTGTGTGCAGCAGAAGGATCAGAAGTGGAAATGGATAACTGACTCTATTCCCCAAGCAAATGTGGAAATGGATAAGTGATACCATTAACAAAACAAAGCCTGCAGAGAACTGAAACAACACCCAGAGCCAGTGTACGTCAAAGCCTGAAGGTTCAGCTTTGACCCACAGAATGCTGAGTATTCTGTGGGTTTCCACACTGTAAAGACAGTGTTAGATTCAGATTCAGAACCAGAATAATGAACACCACATCCCACTCATATCACATTTCGGTCTTGTCGGTGCCTTGACTTTAGATTTCACACTGTAAGAATGAACATAGAAATGCTCTAATATCATGACATGAAATGCAAATACACTGGAGCATTGTTTACTCATTTTAAAGAAAGAATACGTAAAGGAAACATTTTTCTGTAGAAATGACCCGTTACTGTAGTTAAACGCAGAACAACGGTAATACAAAAAGCAATGCAATGCAGCTTAAATGATAACATGATAGTGTTAAAACAACATTATTTCTCAGGTAGATTTTTAGGGGAAATTAACAGAAATAATCAGTTAAATGTCAGTCTTATAATGAGGCTTTTGCAGTTAAATAATGTTGTTTGTTTCAATTCAACAAGATTCTATGAACAGTAAGTGAGAACTGGATGTAAATCCTACTGAAAGAATTGGTCTAATAGCATAATGGTCATGCTAGTCAGCAGAAATCCAATGAATGGTGTTTATTACTGGATTAAAATGTCATTTTATAATTTGTTAACTGTTAAATTTACACGTTGTTCAATAAAGATAATTACAGTTTTGAAGTATATTTTACAGATTATTCTGGCAACCACAGCTGTCAGTTTTTTCCAGTGGACAACAACTGGATTTTTTTTTTATAGTGCAGCTTCTGGCTTACATAAAGCGTTTATCATTTTCACAATGTTGTGCATTGTCTCAGGTTTGTTATTATTATTAATGCGTGATGTTAATGGTTTAATTTTGCTGTGGGAAGAAGGTCACTGCAGGAAAGCTGCTGCTTTATTGCAGATTGATCTATGAATAAAGCAAATGTAGGTCACTATGGATAAGAGTGTCAGCTAAAGTAGTAAAATGTAAATGTAATATCAAGGAAGGGCATGTTGAAGGGCGGCAGCTGTGATTATGTGACTGTAGGTGTGTTCAGGAACAGTGAGGACAATCAGTGATTTCCCTGCAGCGTGGGAGGAAGAGCACACCGGAAAATGACCCCATCAAAGCTCATACTTAACAGCTCTGTTTAGGTTCAGGTTATCATTGGTCACTTGTAAATCCATCACACATGTACATGTAGTGTAATCACCACATGTAGGTCAGCTGTCCATCATGAGTTGAAGTGAAATGTCAAAGCTTTGTAAATTGGTTTGTCATGGAACTTACCTGAATGTATGTCATGTTACCACTTTGTCCACCAGTCCAGTGCCCAACTGTATCATTCCACTAAAAGCATTAGTGTGTTAAAAAATAAAATGTAGATAACGTGACCCTGGTATAGTGCACAATGGTTCACCAGTATGTCTTCCTTGGACAACTGAATGGAACTGAACCACTGTTAACCCTCAATAATATAAACATACTGTTTATATTAAGACATTTGTCAGCATCTCCTCATAACTGATCTCTATACAACATTTCTACGCAACATATCATTCTTTAATGTTTCATAAATCACTGATACATATGTGATTGATCCTTTAGTGAAGCTTTCAGAGATCAGAGAGTTTATAATTAATTGTTGTGATTTTGTGTATGGAGAATAACCTTTTAATTTTTTTTTTCCAGTTTTGAATAAGTATGGATCAAACACTCATCAAATTTCTAGGAGTTATGTTGCTCCATAACTACTAGATGTGGAAATACAAAACTATGGACTACACTAACCTGTATGAAAGGTGCTATATAAATAAAGTTTGATTGATTGAAAGAGGAAAGTGTGTGCTGTTATCCTTTGAGCATGACCATAGAAACATGACCATAGGACCGTACTGTATTCGAGTTTATTATGACATAACTTTAACTTTTTTATGACAGTATTTTATATAATATGTCATTTCTGCTAATAGGGATCTCTCAATCAAAACAATATCTTCATTATTAAAAAAAAACAGCTTTTCAAAGTTAGGATTCCTTCAGTGATCATCGTTCAAGAGGTTTTTAGAGGGAGTGCAGAGAATGATCTGCAGAGGTTTCCTCCTCTTCAAAACATATGGACACAGTGATTACAACACAGTAAAAACACTGAATAAATAAGTTTACATTAAAAAAATCAATGTTTCTCTGATGCCTGTGCTGAGCTGCTGCTAGCATTTGCTTATCTTGTTTCTCTGATAACTTAAGAACCAGATGTTCTGCAGGTTTTCATTGGGAGCTGACTTATCTGCAGATGTCTCCTCCTCTCCAAAACCCACGTACGTGATTATCAGTACCAGTAAAAGAACACAGGACATAAGGAGGGACTGTGAGCTGAGCTGCTGCTAATGTTTGCTCAGCTTGTTTCTGTGATAAGTTAAGATCCAGACATTCAGGAGGTTTTTACTGGGAGACAAATTATCCACAGAGGTCTCCTCCTCTTTAAAACAAATGTACACAGGGATTAAAAACGGTAAAAACAGTGACTAAAGCAGTTTTAAAAAAAAAGAAAAGTGTTTCTCCGAAGCTGTCTGGCAGACAGAGCACATCCAGGAGGATGAGCTCTGTGTGAGGCCAGCTGCCTCTAACGTTTGCTCTGCTTGTTCTCTGACTATTTAAGATCCAGACGTCTAAAATCCTTCTGATCTGGTCAAAAGTGTATTATAAAACAATGTTTACAATGGAATAAAAGTCAATCCATGAGTTTCTGGTGGACAACATCAACTCATGACTGATGAAACACAGATGCAGAATGATGATAATCTTTTTCACATATACTCTTTAGTAGAGGATGTATGACACCATTGATTGGTGACAAAATGAATTTGACTGTTATCTTGATTAAATTACAGATTTTGAAAATGGTTGGAAACATTTGGTATAATGTAGTCGTTTTTAGACATTTTAATGCAGAACAGTTTCATATTATAGCTGAATTTTTGGAGATTTCCTATGAGAACATTGGCTAGTTTCATTCACTCATTGATCAGCATGCAGCAATGCTTAATACACATTAGGTATATATAAACCTAATTACTGGATATATGTTCTGAATATGGGGTGAAATATGATGTGATGTACAATGCTAAAAAAGAGTGTTGATGATATGTAGAATGAAAGGGGACAAAGATCTTTGCCTTCTGGATTTCTATCTGTCAGGAAAAGTGTTGGGTGTTTGTAATAAAATAAAATACCTGGATCACTACATTACAGATCACATCTGTGATGATGATGACATATATAGGCAGTGCTGCATATTATATGCCCGAGCTAATATGTTGACAAGGAAATTCCACATTTGCCCAGACAATGTCAAGATAAGGCTCTTCAAGGCATATAGTACTGCTTTATACACAGCTCCCTTATGGACCAAGTTTAAAAAGTTAGCATGCAGAAGCTTCAGGTTGCTTATAATGACTATGAGGATTTTACTCTAGAAACACAGGTACTGTGTTACAAGTGACCTGTTCTGTAGAGCATGGGTCAACACCTTCAAGGCCTTATTGAGGAGATTGATTTTTTAGGCTGTTGTCAGATCCAAATTATAGTTCCATACGTTACCAGTCACCTATATGGAAACACTGCTATGAATGTCTTTTTATAACTAGTGCAATGCTTTTATTTTTCTATAGGGCCTATATCTTACATTTTTTTAAAATATATATTATGTGTGTATCATCTGTGTGTTTTTAAACTGTACCCTGAGTCTGACAATAAAGGTGATGATGATGATGATGATGATGATGATGATGATGATGATGATGATGATGATGATGATGATGATGATGATATATATAATATTATTTACATGCAATATTTCCCAGTCCTATCAAGATATGAATGTGGCTGTAGACTCCAGTCTTGATCACAGCAGCATTAAAATCAGACATAGAATTAGAATTTAAGACGTATTATTTAAAAAAAAAAAAAAAAAAAAAAGGACGATTGGGTGAGAACCAGGAGCACAATTTATTATGAGTAGCTGTGAGGGTCTGCATAATGTAAATTTAATCATATACTTATGAAAAATATATGTAAATGCATCCGTGTATGCAAACCATCACCTTGTATAAACAGAACCTCATCCACTGTCTCAGTTCAGTTTGGACTCCATTCATCCATTCATGTCATCTCTGGGTAAAGGTAACGTCACAGACAATCTAAACTCCTTTAAAACATTCCACTGCTTTCAGGCTGAAGGCGAACCCTGTCATGTGTTTAAATTCATGACAGAGACATCAACATCTGGAGGCCCTACTCGTTTATTAGCCCCCGGGGAGTCAACTTGGACAGCGGGGGCCCTTGTTAGAGATCATATTTTTAATCTCCTCACATGAAATGAGTGTCCCCCTCATTCAACATTATGGATGAGATCCCATTAAGGAGTGTGCCAGGTTTATGTGTCACCAATGAAGCAATATGAAAGGAGCCAGGCGAGGAACAAATGCTCCACTCCATCACCGCCAGATAAAAGTAAATGGATCATGTCTCTAATAGTTGGCCTACTTTAAGACGGATTGCTCGTTAAATGATTTGCATGTTGGAGAATGGAAGAAAGAGATAGAAACATTTAGTCATTTAGTCTTTTTTTTTTATATGACAATTTAACAAAAAAAAAAAGAAGAGTGCAGCAGAAATACTTTGTCTTGCGTTCTTGTCGTTAGCCCTCATTGGACTAACTTGTGGTGACAACCTTGTGGTTATCTTGTCAGTGCAGCTAAAACACAGTGACATGTTTTGGGATTTGGAGAAAATTTTAATTGATAGTTTGCCGTCCTTTTTGACAGGGCACCAAAGGCACTCCACAGGATTTCAACAGTAATGGATATTGATAGCCAGACTGGCTGCTTTCACTGTAATGATTTAAGTGTTTCGCCCAAAGTATTTCTGACCTTTACTTTTTCCTCTAAGAACAACTATCTTTCTTTGTCATCCGTCCATTTTGTTTGGCTTTCGAATGCATACATTGGAAGAATTGAGTGTGGTTTTCAGTTCCTGCAGAGGAACGGATACAAATAGGGAAGAAAGTGAGATTGTGATTCACTTGGAGAAAGCCTAATCATGGGCTTGGACAGCTGTAGGGAAATCAATTTGTTTTCCAGAAAGAAATAATACGGAGAAGCTCTGAACAATTACGGGTCTGTATAGCACCCTGGGTAATGCTCTGTAGATAATAGGGTTGTGAACACATTTCTTATCTGAAAACGGATGCTTGTTATGTCAGCTAAGCTTACATCTGGATTCTACAAGTCTGTACACAAGGTGACATTTTTCAATTAATTATCCTGCAGAAACATCTCAGCACTTAGTTTTTATCCCTAGTGAAGGCCCTAAGAGGCTTCCACTTCACAGCTTCTTTCACTGAAATGTAATCTAGTATGCTTTAATATGATTTTAATCTGCCATTTCCCTGGACCGTCCATTGGGGGCGCTGTGGTGAAAACATTGACTTTCTCTGAGAGGTTAAAGCAGGTCACGATGAATGTAAAAACATTGTCAATGGGTGTGTTTGTGTGTGTCTTATTTAGTATTCAGTGAGTTGGTGAGGGAGCAGCAGGCTGGCCCCTTATCAGTGCGTTACCTCTGGATAATTACAAGACACTGATCAACCTGGATATTGATTCTGGGCGCCTGATCAAATGTCAGATGGAGGGAGGTGGGACGAGGCAGACGAGCAGAATAATATGGGAGCCTTTCATTTACAGGTTTATGGTGGTTTCTGCAAACTTTGTCAACTGGTAAATACAATTAGGAAATACTCATCACATCTGAATAGCCCTGACCAAAGACAGTAGGATGTAGTACAGGTAGAACAATTTCAAAGTGCTACATGATACAGTCTCAAAAACATACAGCACAAAAATAAAAATAAGATAAAAACACTTTCCTGAATAGAGAGGTTTATACGCCTGTTTTAAAATGAGCATCTTTAGACATTAATGAAGCATAGAGACTTAGCATTGAAGGCAGCTCTTAAATCTGGATTACCACATGATAATAAAACATTTCAGGAATTGTGAAGCAAAGCAATAAAAGAACGGAGGCAGGCCAAAGCTGATTATTCTATTAAGCTAATAAATGAGTCAAAGAAAAATAGTGAATTAATTTTGGAGAATAATAATAAAATGACAAAGAAGGAAGGTGAATCAGTTCAAAACTGGATAATAAAGGAACAATCAAAAGTGACTGAAGATAAAGAACAAAAAGCTACAGTATTTAATTCATTTTTGATTGATTCAGTATAGCGTTCAAAAGTGTTAGTGTAAGATGAAGAGTTTTTGAACCTGCAAATAATGAATTTCCTCTTTTCGAGATTGAAAATGTCTTTACCTACAGTAATAAAAAAACACTTCATTCTAAGGATGTCTTCCATATATCCAAGTTTTTGTAAACATTATAAATGAATGAAATGTGAGCCTTATCTCATTCCATCTATCAATAGCAAACTTCTATTGTCCTTCTTCTTAGAAGACCACAGCAGTGACCCCTGTCTTTAAATCAGGTGAAAGAACTATCCCATCAAATTATAGACCCATTAGTATCCTCTAAAATTGTAGAGAAGGTAATCTGTTAACAGCTTGTCTCTCATTTAAAGGTGAATTTACTCTAGACCCAATGCAGTTCGGTTTGTGAAAGCATTATTTGACAGAAACGGCAAATTGCAGGGTGGCACAGTTGCCTCAGCAAAAGGGTTCTGGGTTCAAACCGGCCAGGTGGGGCCCTATGTGTGGAGTTTGCATGTTCTCCTCGGGCCTGCTTGGGTTCTTTCCGGGTACTCCAGCTTCCTCACACAGACCAAAAACATGCAGGTTAAGTTACTCTAAATTGTCCTTAGGTGTGAATGTGAGCGTGAATGGTTGTCTGTCTCTATATGTTAGCCCTGTGATGGACTAATGACCTGTCCAGGGTGTACCCCGCCTCTCACCCAATGGCCCTATGTAGGATAAGCGGTTTGGACAATGGATGGATGGAAATAATAGTTATCTTGGTAAAGGTGGGGTAGTTGAAGCTGTGTTTTTCCATTTTAAGGAGGCATTTGACACAGTTACTCATGAAGGTTTCTATAGGGAATAGGAAACAATATACAAAAGTGGGTGATGAGTGTTCTTTATTTGCTAGTTGTTCAGTACAGCTCACAGGTATATCTTACTACGCATTTTATTAAGTATGTATTGATGATTTTCCTCAAGTATGTCCAGATGTTAACATCCAAATGTATGCTGATGATACTGTGATTTTTACCCATGCTGATGTTAATAGCATTCTGCAGCCAACTTCACGGGTACAGTGAGCAAGGTATCAGATTGGCTAGTTAATTCATGCTTGACCCTCAACGTAAGCGAAACAGTTTGGATATATTTCACAGTGAGGATCAATGCCCTGACATTTTAAGTCATCATATCTGTGGCATCAGTTAAATATCTAAGTATTATAACTGACACAAACCTGTCTTTCAAAAACGAAGTTAGTAGGATCATCAGTTACAAAGGGGAGAGTGCAGTATCCCTTAACGTAAGATTTCATTTGGTAAATCATCTTTTTCTTATGTTGCCATAAATCAATGGAACACTCTTCCAACAGAGTCGATTACATGTGTGGACATGTTCACGTCAAACAAATGTTGGATGCTATCACAGCAAATGTGTGAGTGTGTGTGTGTGTGTGTGTGTGTGTGTGTGTGTGTGTGTGTGTGTGTGTGTGTGTGTGTGTGTGTGTGTGTGTTTGTGTGTGTGTTTGATGGCGGGGGGGGGGGGGGGGGGGGGGATCAAATTGTTTTTTGATGTTCAAATAAAAATGAAAATGAAAATGAAATTGGCAATGTTGAATTTAATCTGAACATTTTTAGAGCATCAGGCACCAGTTGTCTCTGACTACTGCAAAGCTTTTTTGTACACACTGTAACAAACATTAGAGACTCAGAAAGCTTTACAGTGTTTAAAACCAGCCTCTGTGTCACCACAGATGATTGCCTTGTGTGTATTTTTTGTATTTATGATCTCACACTGATGGACTTGTATGTATTGTGTTGTTGTATATAGTGTATTTGTTGTTCTGTGGTTGTTATTTGTCTACCTGCCCAGGGACAACAGATGTAAATTAGCTGCTAGCTAACACTGGTTCAATCATTTTAATTGTTTGTTGTACCTGGAGAAATAAACAATAAAATAAATTCAATTAAAAGAGACCAGGCATCATTTTTGTAAAGATACTTGATACCTTTTTGCTGAGGTCACTAATAGGTGGGCCTTCCGATCTGGAACCAGACCTGTATCTGATGTAATATTGAGGATTGTTAAATTTTGTCTGAGCGTTTCTATTTTAACGGACGCAGCTTCTCCAGTTATTACGGTAAAAGTGGAGGACCTCAGAAAAAGAGAAAAGAGGAGAGATGTTTTGTTTTAAAGTTGTTGGATGTGAAATTAAGTTTAAGGTTTAAGTTTAAGTTAAGTTTAAAAGTAAACTTTTTTTATTTTAAGAAGCACAATCAAACGTTTTCTGTATTGCACGTCATTTTAAAATGCCATCATTATTTGATATAAGAAAAGAAAATATTCTATCTTTTATCTTATTCTTTTTTATTCTTATTTTATTTATTTTCTTCTTGATTTGAATCCCACAAGTAGAGTGTAAATACTAATACATGAATTCTACTGTATTTATGTGACAGTGTACAATCTAGCTACTAGACACAGATGCTGATGGAACTACAATGCTACTTCAAGCTACTGAAAAAGAACTCAGACATTATGATGTTCTGGATCTTCACTTGAGGACATTTTCACTCATTGGACCTCAGTGAATTTTAATTTAATACCCCTTTCCTAAACGCTCCACATTCTGATGTCCCTGCTAAACTACATTTGACAGGACACATTTCTAATGTTTGCCACATCAACTTAGCGCACAAGCCAACAATCAAGTTTGCCTCTTCAAACAGGGTGGTCTATTTAAACTGTCCACTCTTCAATCATCTGTGCCCATCTCTTTTAAATAGCTTTCCCTCTGAGGGTTAATAAACCTACCTTCCTACCTGCCTATCTGCTTTCCTGCCTACCTATCTACCCATCATAAATAACACCTGCCATGCAGCTGTCAACTGGCTGTCTTCTTTCTTCAACATTTCTACACAGATCAGTGAGCTCATGATTCACAATAGACACTGTATGTTGTAATGCTTTACTTGCTGTTTCATGCTCAATAGTTTCTTGATGCAAAACCGGTCACTCAACAATAAAATACTAGATACTGAATATGGGATGACAACAATATGTCTCTCTATACAAACCCTCCATTGAAGCTCTCATGCAGTGAATACATGTAAGAAAAAAAAAAAAAAAAAAAAAATTAAATAAAACATTTTTTTTTTAAAAAGACTTTGCTGCAGCTTTTGTTAGAAGCAAGGACCAAGTTTTGACCTCAGCAGTCTGAATGTGAATGGCTGCAATCAAGCCCTGTAAAACTAGTCATTATCTGCCAGTTTCATCCCAAGCATCTGCTGCTGCTTTCAACTTTCAATGGGCTTCTCTCCTCCCAGGGGATTTGTTGCATTCAAATGATGTCACATCAGTGCTGAGAGGAATGAGAACAACCCACTAAACCCCTTATTTGGTTTGTTATTTATCCAAAATCCGGAAATGGTTCGTATCTGCAAACTCTTTAACAATTTATGTTCAGTAGCGACATGCACTGCCAATGCAGGTCAAAGAATGATGGTTATATGCAGTGGTTCAGGGTAAAATAAGGGTATGGAGGTCTGTGCGGCCTCATGAAATAAGTGGTTCTAGAAAATGGTTCAAATTTGCACGTCAGAGTTCATCATAGTTTCACTTACACATCCACTGATATCCATATTTTAGTTTGCTTACTTTCTATCTTTAAGGGTCAAAACATACTGTGTAATGAATTAAACATCACCTTAGCACTACCATTGAGGAAAGTACATGAAAGGTTAGTATAGTAGTGGAGAATATTCTACATACACTTTGTTTTTTGTGTTCATCAGTCAGCAATTTAGTTCAGATTCAGAGGGAGAGAGACAACAGGGGCCAAACGTACAAATATGCAATCACATTCTTTCATCAGATTTATAAAGCTGTGTGTATGCCCGGCTTAGTTTTTTTTAAATCTCAGTCATTGTTGATGGCTTTCATTTAATAAATGGGTGAAGAGATGTCCTTAACCAGCTGTTTACACATCGATATGCTGCCTGCTTCACAGGTCTTCAGACTCTATCAGTGAATCAAATGGGAAGTGCAGTTATTCAGCAATGACAGCTGTCAGTATGCAGGACTGTGTGGCTGTTCATATCATAATTCATCACATGTACTGCACATGTAAACCATCATAAGCGTAATACATGATTTGTAGTGCTCATATTGAAACAATTAAAGAGTACAGTCTACACCTGCTTTATATGTTAAGTGCCTTGAGATGACATTTGTTGTGATTTAGTGCTTTATAAATAAATATTGATTGATTGATTGATTGATTGATTGATTGATTGATTGATTGATTGATTGATTGATTGATTGATTTTTAGGGTGTGTAACAATTTAGGATAAATTAGAAAAAAATATTAACAGCTAAATAAAATGATACCTTCAATGTAAATTCAAAAAATGATCAAATTGATAACACAAAAGTAATTAATCAATATTACGTTTATTAATGTGCCATTGACATTTTACAGATCAGTGTGTAAACTACTGAATAATCATATCATCAGTGCAGTTGGTTCAACTAAACCGTTTTAACTTCTTTTTTCCATCTCCACTTCATCATATAAGCTGTGGCAGTCTCTGGAAACACATGCACACTGTTCTGAAGCATACATGAGGTGTACACATACCAGTTTATGTGCAATAATTGGCATTTTGTACATATATACACATTTACGAATTTGGCCCCAGCTGCAAAAAGAAAGTTGCTGACAAGGCAACCCTGTGTTCTACAAATGATGTCCATATGTACAACTAAACTGTTTTCTCAATTACACTGCATTTGCAAATATAATCACTGCCTGGATTATGTTCACAGGTAAAGTTTTATGAATGAATGAAACGCTACATAAGATATATATAGATAGATAGATAGATAGATAGATAGATAGATAGATAGATAGATAGATAGATAGATAGATAGATAGATAGATAGATAGATAGATAGATAGATAGATAGATAGATAGATAGATAGATAGATAGATAGATAGATAGATAGATAGATAGATAGATAGATAGATAGATAGATAGATGCTGCAACCTCAGACATTTTAATGGACAAAAGCCAAACAAGTAGGTACTTTGTCTCTGAACATTTCACTCATATGTTCAGTATCAACATTTTTGCAATTTGCACATTTTCCTATTATGCTGAGAGAAAACATCATTCAGCAGTAAAACATATTGACTGTTGGAGTTTAGTTGTATAAATTATGAATATATCTGGGAGACAGAGTTGTAAGATGAAGACTGTCAGATTAATTCTTAAGGCAATGTACATGTTAGGAAATGTTGACTGTAATCTACAATCCAGTGTTGTTTACAGCTGTGATGCAGACATGTTCTGTCCGTTAGGTCTGATCAAAGAGCTGAAGTGTATCAATTCATCAGATAGATGTTTGTCCAAATCAGTAAGATATATAAGTGTTCTCTCTGTTGGTTACATCCCTGTCTTACTCTATAGCTACTTTACACTTTGCTGGCCTACAGCAAAATACTAACATAATAACTATATTACATATTTATTCACATGCAGGCATATTCACATTTAAATGAAGTCATTTAACACATATGTCTACCCACTTAAAATGTGTATGCTTGCAGATAGAGGTGATGAAATTGTAAAAATAGGACACATACGAAAGGAATGCAGGACTATAGAGGAAGTAGAAAAGGGAAGAAGAAGAAGAAAAAGAGGGTACTTGGAGGACTGAAGGTTTGGAGCTCAACAGTCCCAGAAACTGTGTGAGAGTGTTTTTAACATGGTGCTGTTGATGGCGGCTGGTGATCGATGGCTTTTATCAGCAGGAGCACACACACACACCCTCTATATCTGCCTCCTCGCTCAGTGCAGGATTAGCCACTGGATACATGGATAATCACACACACACACACACACACACACGCACGCACGCACGCACGCACACACACACACACACACACACACGCACACACACACACACACACACACACACACACACACACGCACACACGCACACACACACACACACACACACACAGAGTTGCAAATACACTTGTAAACACACATGGAAGTGCACAGACATACAAACACACTTTTGGTTTTTTTGGTCTGGGCAGACACACACACACACTCCACCCTCTCTCTGCCTTAATCCGCTTCCCCCTCTCAGAAGATGCTTTGTGTGTTGTGTGTGTGTGTGTGCGTGCTGTTGGAGGGAGGTGCGAGTGTGTCGAGGGGGATTATGTGAATATAGTTAAGATTTGATGTCAATAGAAATTCTTCATAATTCTCCCTCTTGCCCTCAGAGCACATTTCCATGCTGACTAACGTACAATGGAAAACACAAAGAGGCTTGTCTCCATGCCTGCAGAGCTTAAAGATTACTGTACACGCTTGTAATCTACATATTATGCTACTTTATGTTCCTAAATGGCTCTTAAATGGTTTTTGTTAAGTAGATTAGTTCCTTTGTATGCGTGTGTCTTTCTGTGTATGCGACTGTCTCATATATATATAAATGCATTTGTGTGTTAGTGTCTGCTGCTGTGTGTGTGTAAGACAGAAACAAAGTGCAGACAATGTAAGAGGGTAGTTTATGATTGCAGCATTTATATACTTATATACTTTTGACTATGCTTTCGGGTGCATGCTGACCCAGCATACTCTGCTTTCTGCACAGTCAGGTGTGCATCTGAAATGAATGCAGTGGATGTGTAAGATGCAGTTAGGCACAGTGGTGAACAGCGGGGGCAGTACAGTACAGCAGGATGTGAAGAAGGTCAGCATGCAACAGAGAGGTATGAAAGAAATTCCACATCAGGAACTTGGAGGGAAACTTCTACTTGTCTGACACTACCTGCATGTTTTAAACAGTAATTCTGGGTCAGTGAGGTTTTTTGTGTCCATGTGGTTTAGTCAAATATAAAGGGGTTAACATTTGAAAATAAATGTATGAATAACTTGCACACATTCTTTTTTTGTGGACTCAGCATCAAATTTCTGCTTTTAATCCATTTAGAGAGAATATATTAGAGGATTATGGTAAAAATGTCTAAGTGGTGTAACCATAAAAACTTTGTACCAAATAATTCAACTTGCTTAAAAACAGTAAATTCTCAATAAAACAGCATATCAACTAGTTTGGCATGATCTTACATTATAACTTTTTTATATTAAATAAAGGTAATGGAATACAATTGTTCTAAATATTACATTTAATCTGGGGAATCATGGAGATCAGGAAACATTTACATGTTTTAAATGAAGTCATTATTAGTATAAGTCCACTTAAATACACTGTAGGTGATAAAATATGTAATATTTATCATTATTTTGTGGTTACACCATTTGACATTTTCAGGAGCATTCAGTCTTACTTTTGGTAAAAAATGGTGCAAATGTCATTTCGAATGACATAAAACCAACAAAAATACTAAATGTACATTTTAACAAACCTGATGCTGCTTTTAAAACTATTTCTTTAACATATTTTTGAATTGCTCATCTTGCCAACCCTAATTTATCAATGATCCTTACACACAGATAGCAGAAATGTGCATACTCCAAATCCAGGTGATAATTTATTTGACCTAAACAGAGAACCAGGCTTGTACTTGAAGCACACCTCACACTTTAGTGTTGTCTGATAGGCTCCTGCTTTCATTTCCTGTTGACACAAACTCAACACTTCCACTATGTTTAAATTCACTGCAAAGACGGTTCATATTAAAAGCATCTATATTTGGCGTGACATTTTTCAGAAGGTTGCTGTAGATGTAATGAAAGCCCATTTAAAGACCAGTGAAAATGTAATGAATGTATACCGGACACTGTAATAACTAGCACCCCCATGTGTGAGGTAATAGATCCTGTGCCTTGTTCTTTGATATGTCACAGCATGGACAGATCCTACTTCTGCAGTGAGGTGTAATAAACCAACCTGAGGAATAACTGATGAAAAATAAGAATAAAAATAGCACACTTCTTTAATCCAAACATTTGATTCTTCAGTATTAAAGTGGAATATGAATATCACAATCACAGCTTCAATCTTTACAGTTTATGGATTACTGGAGGTTTAAAATTGTTCAAGACTAGCCTATCAGGATTTATTAGAGACAGTAGAAAGTGTGTGTTTGTGTGTGTGTGTGTATGGGGGGATGGGATCCTTTTTGAAACAGTCATGTTTAACATAAAGGTGGGGGAAGGAGCAAATCAGCGGGCCTAATAGCTCATATTAATCACAGTTATTTCAGATGAAAATTCATAAATCTTACATGACAAGCTAATCTTTGAGTTCCACTCGATGAGGGAATTCCCCCTCAAGCTGTGAATGGCTAAGTAGCTAATACAGGCCATATGGCACATTTGCAGCTCTTATCGTGCAGTACATCATACTGTTTATGATTGAGGAAAACACACATTCACTGTTAGCGCAGCAGCAGTGAGTGTGTCATCCCCCTGATATTGATGCCGTCCCCCCTCTGAGCCAATCAGTAGCTGAGATGTCACCTTGAGGGGCCACGAGGAGCTGAAGAGCAGCCGGTGCTCAATGGGCTTATAGAATAATGAGAGAGACACGTCCACAATAATGTTTTAATTTTAAAATAGTCCACATGAGCATTTCAGAAATGAGCTACATCCATACTGACATGCCTGAAAATGCATATCACATGACAATTCACATACACCGGGCACCGGGCACAGGTCTGCTCTGCAGTTGGTTGTTTAGTTGCAGCAGAACAACAGCAATGGCTAAAAAAATAAGACAACAAGGTCAGCAACGCATGTCAATTAAAACACAATGTAGAGACATATGCATATGCTATTAGGCAGGCAACAGAAGGCTAGGTTTCACTTCCTAGAGCAAACATTAATTTCCTTAAATGCACAGTAGAAGATAGAGCAGTGAGAGGACACTGGAAGAATACGTTGTAACTGATAAGATCCAATCAGTAAGTGGACAAAAATGGAAATAAAATGCATCATTTTTTGTATTTTTGTGCAGCGGACACACATTTTGAATATGCAAATGTACAAATTTGACCTATATATATATATATATATATATATATATATATATATATATATATATATATATATATATATATATGTATACAGTATGTAAAATAAAAATGCATTCAAAGATGTTGTATTCATCATATTCTATAAAATAAATGTTCTCCCGGACCATAAAATAGTGAATGTGAATGTCTTTTTTCCCATAAGATTAATCAAACAGAAAGATTAATTAAACATGTATTAATGACTGATGGGGAATTAAGGGTTAAATATGAACAGTATGTGAGGGTAAAAATCAGAAAACAGCACTCATTTTGGGGTTTCTTTATCTCTGCTGTAAGAAGATTTTTTTTTAAGTAATTAAAGAAACAAATCCTGGACAAATATATCTGTACTGGCTGTACTTGAAAGCCACAAACAGGGGGCACCAAAATAAACACATCATCACCTTTTAAGTTGAAATGTTGAACTTGTTACACATCCAGCAGTTACAGAGCAACATTAACTGTGTCTGTTTGTCATTTGGTACAAAGCAGGTAGAGTACAGTGGATTATTACAGCCAAAATGACGCTATGAGAGCACAGAGAGGGAACCAAAACAGTAAAGTTGTAGCCAGACAGACAAAAAATGAGCTGAAAGTAATTATAAAGCTCTGTAAAGCCAAGAGGAGCTGTAGAGTCACTGATGATTATCTGTAGGTTCATCATACGAGCAACAACCAACCCATTACACACTGACTTTTATCATATGCACTCTGAGTATTATAAGCTGTCAGACTTGGTTTTAGCTCCATGTGTGGACATTCCTAAAACAAAACCTTTCTAAACTGACAGGTTAAGTGTTGATAGATCTTTCAATAGCAATATATATGCATAGAACTTGACTTAATGGAGTATGTTACGTTGTTCATATAAAATTGAGATGTTGGTCATTCATTGGCCAGCTTGGCTAAGTGGACATGTGCACCAAATTCAAAATTATAGTCTGAGAGAGAAGTCGTTGTTTCATTCTAATCAACTACATTGAGTAGTAGCTATATCACCTTCATATGGTACCAGTAACTGTTCCAGTAACAAAGAAAAACAGTGACATTGTTCTGGTTGTCATTGTGTTTTGTGAACCATGGAATGATGGTGTGTGAAATGTGATGGTTTGTCAGCTCATACACTGTGTCCCAAAGACGGCTTTCAAGTGACATAACTCAACACTGACAGACACATTGTTCCCAGCTTGTGGCCAACAGCTGGCTGTCTTTTTAAAAGTGTGACAGGACTGAATATGCTTACACTCAGTTGCCTGTTTATTTGATCCACCTAACTAAAAGTAATGCAGCCTAAACCAACAGTGCTGCAATAAATCCCTCCTTCATTAAGTTTCTAACAAAGTTTGTGTTGACACTGTAGAAGAGCGTTGATTCAAAATCATGTTAAGTAACTCTTTAAAGGACCAGTGTGGAAGATTTAATGGCATCTGGTGGAACAGACTTGGTTTTAGCTAGTGTATAATCCCGTGACAATAAGAATCATTGTGTTTTCATTACCTTACAATGAGCCCTTTATATCTACATAGGGAGCGGGTCCTCCTCTATGGAGCCTGCCATGTTGCATTGTCATATTTCTACAGTAGCCCAGAACAGACAAAATAAATACCACTAAATCTTACACACTTGTCCTTGAAGTAAAAGTTTAATGAAGTCAATGAATAACACATGGTGTAAATTTAAAGCCACCAAGATGTAAGATGTAAGTCATTGACAGTGTTATCAATGGCTGAGGGAAGGAATATCTTCACTTGGTGATATGTTCTTTTTCAAAAACAAAAGCAAAAGAGGCAAGTTTCTGTGTGGTTATTAAATACTTAAAAAACTTGCGTCAGAAGCACAACTCAGCAATCAACCGAAAGGAAATAGCTTGACCCCTGGCTATCAGGACCCTGCCTCCAACAAGACCGCAGCTCAACTGAGCTGAAGTGCTTCTACCGCTGACTCTACCCCCCAAGCTCCTACTTAATATTGCCCTATTCAACAAGATACAGTCAGAGGTCTTTAAACTATGAGGTTAACCTACAGGTAACATGAATGGGAATCATATGGCTACAAAAATGTTTTTAACTGGAATTTATACAAATTTATGTGAATGTGTATATGAGTGTCAGATGTGTACTTATTAATTAATATGTACATTTTGTCAGTATGTATACTGAAATATTGACCAGGTGAGCATGCTAAAACCATGTCCTGCTTTGTTAAACATTACTAGCATAACTTGGCATCAGAGGGCTGGCCCACAGTTTAATAGAAAACTATTGCATTAGAGAAATAATGTGTTTGTGTCCAATGTGCAACCTACTTTGGAGGGCAAAACTGTCTTTTCCAAAATGCCAAACTGTGCCTTTAAGTAAAGGACCTAAAACCTTTTTCCATGACAGACTTCAAAAAAGGTACAACCTGTATGATTACATAGTTGGTTGAGTAAAGGTTAAAACTAGTCTGCATTGAGATTGTAACAGCATACTCATTAAATGTAAGTTTAATTACCTTGAACGACATACTCCGTCTAACAGGAAGGATTCCTATCTGCTTGATTTTTCAGGAACTTCTGTATGTTGAATCTCCAAGTAAGACATAGCTGAGCTTCCATGAAAATCAGTTTCACAGTCATATTTTGACCTGGATGATGATTTAAATGCTACCTATGAGTCAGAATCCCATAATTACCATTCAGAATCTCATAATTACGATCCTTACAATATGGCATTAGGATCAATGTTTCAGATGGACAATCTGAATTAGCACTGCGTAGCTGCCTCTCTCTATGGGTAGGTACTGTATATCCCAGGCGTGCCCAAACTCTTCCATAAAGGGATGTGTGCCTTCAGGTTTTTGTCCCAACAAATGAAGAGCAAACGATTCAACTAATCAACAATCATCAGTCTGAAGACTGAGATCAGATGATTAAATGAGTCAAGCCTGGTGTACTCCTGCTTAGCTGAAATAAAACCTGCAGCTACATGGATCTTTAAGGAATAGTTTGGACCTCCCTGGTATATCCTGTCTATTCTGATATTACTTTAAACATGTTCCTATCTGACCCTCAGTTTACCAACAGAGAGAGAAAATAATTCATGCTACAAAAAAATGCTAATTTAACTACACAAGTTGTTTGCAAAGTCTAATGAATGTGATGTTTTTAGAGCTGATTCTGTTGAACATTCTGCATATCTCTAAAAGAGGCAGGGATCTACCGTATAAAGCTTCACAGGAATATTGGGTGTTATTGGCTCCATTTACAGGCTCTGCAGTGCCATACATCCTACTCAGCGCTGTGACATGAGGTCAACTAACAGTGACATCAATCAACATCCAACCACCACCCCGACCCCTAATTTGTTATTGTAAGTTTTCTGCTTTACAAACCTAATACCGTAATGTTTCAATCTAATAGCGCCCGTGGCCCACACAAATGATCTGAGGGGAGAAAAAGCAATATTAGGCAAATTGTTTGTGAAAGATATCCACATCCTTCTGAGATATTCAATAAAGTCATGTCTGCTAGAAGCTGTGCGTATGACAGAATAATTATCAATTTCCATATCATTGGGATATTAGGGTCGGAAACAGCATAACAGAAAACATTTGTTAATGCCCGTTGATTAGATCAAATGTGCGGCGTGTAGCATTAGGAGAATTCAATTTCAAATCCGCAGACTTGTGTGTTGGCTGCAATCATGAAAATCGGATGTTGTCCATGAGAATTGGTAGGCATCCTCGATTATTATGTAAGATGAAGAAGCAAGTGTTCCTGTAAAATTGTGCACATAAGCAAAAGAGAGCAGCACTGTAGAGGAAAATATTCTAATCAATGGCAGCACAGGCCCTGCAGTCAGATAAACATCAGCACACAGAAAGACTCCTTGTCCTTGTAAATGTTTTATTTACAAATAGCTTATGAATGCATCCTGCATTATATATTGAGTCTCTAATGGAAGTGTGATTAGAATAATGAGACGTTATTGCATGTGACCTTTGCCTAATGCTTTATTGAAGTGTTTTCTAGGATAATTGTCAGGGACCAAGCAGTAAGGCTCAAAAACACCAGGTGTGCACAACAAGAAATAGTCATCTATTTACATTTTAATTGTATATGGGGGGCTGATGCTTTAAGATTTACTGGAAATATTGTTTATCTATCCTTTAAGGGTCGCAATTGCAATTTGATGTACAGACCTCAATAAACCTCAATAATCAGTACAATTCTAAAAATATTTAGGCTACAGTATCCAAACCATATACCAAACAAAATATAAATCATCTTTGAAAAGTATCATGGCCACATCTGTGTATGAGGTGACCCCACAAAGGGTCCTGACCCTGAGGTTAAGAAATTCTAAACAAACACTAATAGACGTACAGGCTTTATGACCTACAGTGACCAAAATAAAATGTATTTTTGAATTAATTTCTAATATCTCTGGTCAGAGGAGCAGTCATCCCCTCTGTATAGAAGAGGATATGCATCCAAAGCTGAACTAAAAGAGCCCAATGAGTGACATTCACACACACACACACACACACACACACACACACACACACACACACACACACACACACACACACACACACACACACACACACACACACACACACACACACACACACACACACAATGACACTAAGGTGATCCTTTTATTGTTTCCAGTAGTATCTTATCTCTCTTTCAGTGTACATATTCTCTCCCTATATGTACTGTATAAGGTAGAATTATGGTGAAATGTAATCCTGCCTGTGCATTAAAATATTTTAAATGGAATAGGAACAATAATACCGCAAAAAACGGTGTATAAGTCGCACAAATAGACTAATGCACCCAAGTCGCGCTTTAACATCAGTTTGGTCTGTAAATACACACACTTCACACATCACAGCAACTAGTGTCTGAAATACTTCTGATCAACACACTGTATAATTTTTTTGTACAACATACAGCATTAACAGGTCATCAATAGTCTATTTTCTTTAGCTGCTGAAACAGCTGGAGTGTGCAGCGCGTGCCTGACACTGCTGTTTGTAGGACGTTATATTTCATAAGTGTGGACGCTCACATCATTATGTTCATAGTTATTGTTATAGTTATCAATTTAGTGTGGACAGTGTTTTACATACCTATAATCATATCCAGATCCAACCTCTCTCTGTTTTTTATTGGTGAATAGGACACAGGCGTATATGAAGCAACCCACTTATAAATGAAAAAATATTGCGTTAAAGGTGCGTCTTATACACCGTTTTTTACGGTAAATATGTGCTTATGATTGGGGGGGGAGTCTTGGCCTATTAGTGCTGGTCTGGTGTATCTGGTACCTTGTTCCCTACCTCAGCAGGTAAAAAGGCTGTTATGTCTTTATCCCGCTGCGCTGGAGCTGGTCATGGCCACTCTGGTCAGTGCTTGCCACAGCATGTCATAGAAGCATCCCAGAAGTGCTTCTCCTCTCCACCAAGTCTATTCTTGACATTGCAAAACCCACTTTGCCATCTAAGTATTTAACCAGCTACCTAATCTACCTCCTCTTAAGAAGGAAAATGTAATCATTGATCTCATGATGTTGAATAATGACGCATTGGTTTTAGCTACATAGCCGTTTTCCCCTTTAACAGCCTTTATGCTAAGCTAGGCTAACCAAATCCTGACCCCATCTCTATAATTATGGCGGCATTCAGACTGAAAACAGCTGTGTATTAGAATAGTATATGGTGCTGCGGAGGGTCGGGGCGTGTTGTTTGAGGTATTGATGAAACAATAAAATACAATCCAGGTTGTTGAGTTGGAACTACAGTTTAATGCTTTTAAACTCTTATCAGTGCCAGAACACTGAACAGTTGTTTGTAATATTAACCAGATTTCACAGTTGTGGGAAGTTACTACAGCTGTAACTCTTTTATCTTGCAGACAGTGTTCATGTTACAAAGTAATCCACCATGAATGTGTGAATGCATGTCTGTGATTGGCTATTTGGATGACGTCAGATTGTGAAGTTGAGTTTGGATAGATTTTTTTTGCAGCAACTTGCAGAGTCCTCTGTGGTGGCAGCCCCACTCATGAATGCACGACCCCTATTTTAATGAGTGGGAGGTCTCCAGTTTTATTGTGGGTTTTTTCCCCCCACAAACTCACCCTAACACAAATATATGAGATTAAAGATATTTCCATCTGAACATCTCATCCTTGGAAAAAATAAAGGGGAAAAAAAGATCCAAAATGTGTAATATTCCTTTAAAACCACCACAGCTTCTATAGAGAATCAATAAGCCATATTATACAATATAGACAATATAGTGTAACCCTTGCACTCTCACATTTTGTGACCTGACCCTTTAATGTCTTCTCATTGACAGCCAATGTAGTGTTGATCCAGAACACAATAAACAATACAAAACAATCTGCAATCAATAGAACTACATTGTAATTATAATTTAAGAGATGAAAGGCACTGGCTGGTTCATCTGATTAATTTCTAATAAGACTAATATAATATCTAATATTAGCCAAATATATCAATCTAACACTAACCCTAACCATGTACTCATGCATATGATGAGTAATACAAGTGTGTTTATGTGTGTGTGTGTGTGTGTGTGTGTGTGTGTGTGTGTGAGAGAGAGAGAGAAATAGAGAGAGGGAGAGGGGGTGGAGGGGTGGGGGAGGACAGGGAGAGAGAGAATCTGTTAATCTCCTTAGCTTCATTAAAACAGATAGTGGCGGATTAGCAGGAGGTGCATGTAAATTAACATAATTCCAGGAGAAATTGAAACAGCGGCAGAGATAAATACGTCATGAGGGAGAGGCAAATATAATCAAAATAGCAATTATTTGAATTCCCCTTACGAAGCATCGGCTGTTATTTGGTGGAATTACAAGCAGCTACAGTGAGCTAATTGGTTAGGCCGATAGTCAGGATTAGCGTTGCGTGTCGTCTTCCTCCTCTGTTCTCCACCATCATCTCCATCCTCCCTCTTTAATGTCTGTTTCCAATCCTGTAATTCTCCCTCACATCTGTCTTGACACTCCTTTTTTTCCCAATGACCAATCTCTTTATGTTTCTTTGCCCCTTATTTTCATTCTTCTGTTTACATCCATCTCCTCTCTGCTTTTGTCGGCCAATGCTAAAATCAAAATTCAGATACTTTAATCAAGGAATCTTTATTACTTTTTAATTGTATAAGTGTCTTCAATACCACTGCTAACAGCACATGCACATGGCTGTCCTTGTTGATTCTCAGTATGGTTCTGCGGGGTATTCCAGAAAGCGGGTTATGTGAAAACTCAGAGTAAGTTAACCCTGAGATGAGGGAAACTGAGATGAGAGGCAACTGAAACTCTGAGTCAGTCACCATGGTAACTGACTCTGTGAACATAACCTGCTCGCTGGCAGGTTTTCTTTAAGAAACCCTGAGTTTCTACCTGTCTCCTCCCACCTAAAGCAAGCTGCCAGACATGGCTTGTCTGTTTCTTCGCAATCTGATAGATATCGAGGCAGAATTAATTAGCTATGCCTTACGTCGGGAGATGCATTCAGGGCTCAATTGGATGTGCTTTCATTCCGAGATGAATATCTGTTAGAACGGTATCACTGTTCATTACACTCAATCATTTCTTAACATTCTCTGGCCATATCTGCTTTCTTGTTCATCTTATTTTTAGGAAGTATTTTATTTAATATTCATGTACATGTACGTCACATGTTAGTCTTAAAATCAATGACTCCAATATGTATAATAAATAAAAGTTTGTTAAATATCCATCCATCCTTCCATCTTATTCCGCTTATCCGGGGTCGGGTCACGGGGGCAGCAGCCTTAGCAGGGAAACCCAGACTTCTCTCTCCCCAGCCACTTCGTCCAGCTCTTACCGGGGGATCCCGAGGTGTTCCCAGGCCAGCCGAGAGACATAGTCTCTCCAGCGTGTCCTGGGTCTTCCCCGGGGTCTCCTACCGGTCTGACGTGCCCTGAACACCTCACCCGGGAGGCGTCCGGGAGGCGTCCTAACTAGATGCCCGAGCCACCTCAACTGGCTCTTTTCAACGCAGAGGAGCAGCGGGTCTACTCCGAGCTCCTCCCGGATGACCGAGCTTCTCACCCTATCTCTAAGGGAGAGCCCAGCCACCCTACGGAGGAAGCTCATTTCGGCCGCTTGTACCCACGATCTCGTTCTTTCGGTCACTACCCAAAGCTCATGACCATAGGTGAGGGTAGGAACGAACATCGACTGGTAAATCTTCATCACGACGGATCTGTGCAGAGTCCGCATTACTGCATACGCCACACCAATCCGCCTGACCATCTCCCGCTCCATCCTTCCCTCACTCGTGAACAAAATCCCGAGGTACTTGAACTCCTCCACTTGGGGCAGGATCTCATCCCCGACCCGGAGAGTGCACTCCACCCTTTTCCGGCTGAGGACCATGGACTCGGATTTGGAGGTGTTGATTCTCATCCCGGCCGTGTTTTAGAGTGAGGAGATACCTAAGATACACAGGGCAGTAGCTCTCCATGAGAGGGTTGAAGACCACTGTTCTATAGCACAGACTGGACATGTCATATCAAGTATTCGTGGTACAGTAGGTAGATATCCTGGTGGCCAAAGTGGTAAAATTGGACAATGGTGTAACCATGTCAACAAGTCAAACCACAATGACATGCATCAAGAGTGTGTGTGTGTGTTTACATAGAAAACAATAGGTGTGTTGACACATGGCATAAGCTGGTGATGTGTGTTGCCCTTTAAGATGGAAGTTCGGATTTAAGTTGGAATCTTTGGTTGGGACTACCAACAATCAATGTTAGTAATATTTATACTTTAACTTAAAGGTCACTGTGGGTTTTTTGACCAATAATAGCATTATGGCACATGGTTTTATCATATTTTGTAATTTAGACTTTCTGTGTCAAAGATGCAGTAAATGTTCCCATTTAATGTGTTGCACCAGAGGTAACTCAAAGCTCACTTTCATCTGCAGTCTCAAGTTACAATTAAAATACAAAATGTTTAATGTGTCATGAAAAAGCTACTGATGTAACTTTTTTTCTGCCTCTCTTGTTAGAGGTGTCCTCTTGGTAATGTCTTAATGTACAAATTGTATGAAAACATACAGTATGTAGAGGAAATCAATATGGCTTCCAAGTTTTAACACAAAGCTTTAGACATTTGAAAATAACTACATCATTAATTAATTTGATCAACTGCGAATGACAAAGACTTTTCATTAAATTGAAAATAAATAAAATATTAAACTGAATATTGCAGTCTAATCCAGCTGTCCAATCTGTTTGTTCCCCTTTTTATTTCATCTTCTTTTTCTTCTTCGTCCTTTTCATATCCCCTTCTTCCCCCAGCCCTGTAGACAAACAAAGCTACAGAAGTCATTTGGTTGATTCAGATCCACTCCCTCCCCTCTGCACTGATTGTGATGCCTTTCTAAACGGCCCCCCGCCGACAGCGCCAACACACTTTTATGAAAGATCCAGCGTTTCCCTAAAAGCTAATCATGTTAGACATCAAAGACTGAGGCTGCTGCCTTGATCAAGACACATCTGAAGACACTGCCTGGTGCATTGCTACTGCTCCTCAGGATTAGGCCTAGCATGTGTCTGTGTGTCTCTGCATAAGAATAAGAAGAAGTGTAAAGAAAGGGAGTGAAATGTATAAAAGAGTCAGGGCTGTGCACAGATATTTAGAGGAGCAGGGGCTTTAGTCAAAATAGGGGACAGCCTTTCCATTTATATAGAGCTACCAAGAAGCAAAGTTGGCTAACAAATTTAGCTTTAGGCATCCACTACATTGCCTGTTTATTTTAAATATGATAAAATGATAATAACACATGATATGACAGCTTGTACTGACACTTTTGGAAAAACACCAAAATTCGTCATCATTTATGTAGCTATATATTGAGCAACAGTACATAGGGTAACATCCCACTGCAAAATGTTTTAGTACTGTGCATATTTGACTTTAAAGGTCCCATGAAATTATATTATTATTTTGTTATGTTGTTTGTGATGTATTTCCTCTAAAAACAGGGCATTGGGAAGGGACAGTAAGGGATCTTAAAGGCAAATGAATTGGCTGCAGTTTGACTTTTCATCATCACAGTTTGAGCCATTGGATCCAATAAAAATGACAAAGTCACAATGACATGTTTTTATGAATTTCTTTCATGGGTGGGGAGCTGATGACCGGCATTATTATCTAAAACTAAATCTATGACTAAATGTATTGAAATGGCAAATAAAAAAGAACTGATTATGTGTACAATCAATGAACAAACTGGTTATTCTTTAGTCCTGTCACAGTTCTTTCATCTCTTCATTCATTTTTCTGTTTGCACTTTTCCATCTCCACTAACTGTCCTGTCACTTCATTCACTTCCATCAGTCCTGTAGTAACCCCAGCCTGTCCTGCCTTTTCCGCTCACCTGTTCCTATCGCTCTCATTAGCTCCATAGTATATATTATTTATTTTTTTAATTTATTTTTTTACCAGCTGTAGCTTTCCAGTCTTTTTATGCATCTTCCCTGCCTGCTGATTTCACTCCTTAATAAAAGTTAACTTTTTTAGCTGTTTATCAGTGTCTCCAACTTGTGTACTTGGAGTCCTGTGTTTCTCAGCTGTGACAAATCCATGCACTGTACCTTATCCACTGATCTGTGTGCATTAACCTTTCAAACTTGCAGTATTACAATATATCATTAAAAGTGGTGAAAAGGTATCTTGCTTTTAAAAAAAATAACAAAATAACTACTTGTAAAGGTCAAGAAAATAGCTTTGTTTTGGTTAGAAAACAACTTTAGGTTGGAGTGTGAAGTTCCAATGTGACCTTAACAGTGGTAGTTTGGGAATGGTAATTTTCTTCATTTATATGAATGTATCATCTAGCACAGAAGTACTTAATAGGTCGACTCTGGGACCGAATAACAATGTAATCCAGACTGGGCACAAACAGTCACTGTAACCTGACACAGAGTACTTTTAGCCACCTGCAAATCGAAAGTCAAGAAATCTTTCACACTCTGGAAGACGTCTCAGAAGTCTCTCTTTTTGTTAAATTACATGGTTGAGCATGAAGACAGGCTAAGGCGGCATACACACCTTCTTTTGTTGCCACAAAAATGTTGTAAGAAAAAGTAAGAGTTGATTTTATGGTCAACCATAACAACATGCTTTCAGATAATGCCAAAAAACAAACCTGTTTTTTTGTTGTTTTTTTTTCTGAAAAGTCACACTTGAAGGTGACCATCATAGGCAATGGGTAGACGGGGGACATTAGATATTGTTTAAATGCAGGAATAACAGAGTATATTTTCATACAGTCTCTCATGGAAGACATTAAAAGTTGCCATTGACAAATTGACATGTTTTACATCCAAGTTAAAGGGTTCTACATCTCCCTTTAATAGAAATACTGTTCATGTACATTTTTGTGAATACCTCTGAAACAAAAGTGAGGGGACAAAAATATGGTTTGGAAAAATGAAAGGGACATGCCCTCCCCCAGCCAACCCATGGCTGTTGATGCTGTTGCTTTTCTTGAGTGGACAGTCTTAGCTGAGCCTGAAGAGGGCTGCTAAAATGACCCATGAAAACAAGGTAAAATATTTGCCCCATAGGGGGGCAACAGCAGTTATTGGGTGCAACATGCATGGGTAAGAGTTAAGTTTATGCAGGTCTGGTGGCTGGTACAATTAACATATATTTACAGATGGAAATCACCACAGCCTTATCAATCAATCACAAACTGATGGGGCGCAGTGGTATTTCCCTCGCTGTCCATTCAAGGCTTGATAGTAGCACTTTTAAAAAGGCACAGCCTTGTGAAACAAAGCCAATGTGAGGCCTTTGTTCAGTGACTATCTGAAATTAGAGATGCACTTGCTTCCCCTCTATTACTACCTCATCATGTTAAACTGCTTCAGCATGTTTAACTGAAAATTAACGTGATTGCAGTAGCATTTTAATAGAATTGGGACTTGTGCCTGAACTCCCCAGAGGTAAAAGAGATTCCACATGAATGGGCCTTTAGACACACACACACATACACACACAGTGACAAGCGTGCTCTCAGGTGACACTATTCTGAATCCCATTAAAATGTCTGTGGTTATTATTGTCATTTGAATAGATTGTATTTTGACACTTGAATAATACTATAAAGCTAACAGCACATTGTGTCCGCAGTCCTCAGAGATAATGCTAAATGAGTTGAGGGAGTATCTCCTGACAGTCCTTGACACACCTTGTTTGCCTTGCATATTGCCAGTATTCATTCAAGGGTGTCTCAATAAACACATTCCATTAACACTGAGAAAACTATTTCTTTCCAACAGGAAGCTTATAAAATGTCTATAGGGATGAAGGTATTGATTCCTGGCTCTTACTTTGTTCAAAATAATTTTGGGCTGCCAATTTTAACCAATCTTTAAAGGTTAAGCTGCAGGTGATTCTCATGGTCAAACTATAAATTATTCTGGTTTATCAAAACTGGGGTGTGTATTTTCATAGTTTGGTCAGCATTAATATCAATTATGATAACATTGTTCTCAACGAAGTTGCTGTTACAGTGACATTGCTGCAACAAATTGGAATGATAAGGGATAACAGGTTCCAACCTAAGCAGAGGAGTCTCTGGGTCTTATTCACAGTGAGGGTAAGATGGAGTGTGAGGTGGAACGGCAGATCGGTGCAGCATCAGCAGGGATCATCTTGGTGAAGAATGAGCTGAGCCTGAAGGTGAAGCTCTCAATTTACCAGTCAGTCTACATCCCAACCCTCACCTGTGGTCACCAGCTTAGTGACCAAAAGAATGATATCGCAGAGAATGTCAGGGCTCAGCCTTAGAGATAGGGTCAGGAGTTCAGACATCCAGGGGAGGCTAGGAGTAGAGCTGCTGCTCATTCACATCACAAGGAGCCAGTTGAGGTGGTTTGGGCACGTGGTCAAGATCCTCCTGGATCTCCCTTTAGAGATTTTCCAGGCAAGTGTGACTTGGAGGAGAGCCCAGGGCAGGACCAGAACACGCTGGAGGGATTACATATCTTTCCTGGTCTGGGAACGCCTTGGGATCCACCAGGAGAAGCTGATGAGTGTTGCTGGTTAGAAGGAGGTCTGGGTTTCATTGCTCAGTCTAATGCCACCATGACCCCGCCCCGGATAAGCGGCAGAAAATGGATGGATGGATGGATGGATGGATGGATGGATGGATGGATGGATGAAAGGATGAAAGGATAGATGGATGGATTGATGGATGGGATAACAGTAAGACCTCCAGAAATTAATTGAAAAGTCAATGGTTGTGATTCAGGTCATAACATTCAATATAGTCTGATAGTCTTAATGGTATGCACCTTGTAACTTCAGTTTGGAAAGGTGCTATACAAATAAAGTTTATTATTATTATGTATTGAAATTGTAGTTTTACCTCACTAACTGACACACCTCCCAAAAAATAACATTAGTATCACCCTCTGCAAACAACTGGAAACGAGACCAAGTTATACCAATGAAAATACATATGCTATGAGTCAACAGTGTGTCTAGCTGTTTTAAATGGTAGAGTGAAAACCAGTGCATATTTTTAAACTGCATCTCCTTGAAGACATTAATAGAGTTGCACTCAGTTGTTCACATGAAAAGTGACATTTTGTATAATTGTCTTTAAATAACTGTCCATCTGATTTGCCAATGTGTATATCCATATATTTAAAACCAATAGTTCACCATTACAATGTGTCAGTGAGAGATCTAATATTGCTATCATGTATACTGTATTTTACTTGCAGAATTTTACTTTTAGTATAATTGAATTTATACCCGGAAACTGCACTGTGAAGGTACTAATGTGTGGGACAGTAACAACAGGAGGTCATCAGCATAAAGTGATAGTTTATGTTCACTTCAATATGATTTCAGCAATAGAGGAATTGGATTGAATGGCGATGGTTAATGGAAAAGGAGAAAGTATGACAAGAACACCATTTGTTAAGATGTTGGCATTGGATGCATCAAAGAACATACAAACATACTGAATAAATCTCTCTCCAAGATCCATGGACCCAACTGTCTGGAAGAAAAGGCTCGGTTCAATCCTATCAAATGCCTTGTTCACATCCATAGATATTAAGAGATATTGTGCCTTGAGATGACTTTTGTTGTGATTTGGCGCTATATAAATAAAGATTGATTGATTGATGTTATTTGCATAGGTTTTCCATATTTTTGAGCTGCATCCACAGCTTTGGAGCAGCTACCACATGCTGATCTATGCCTATTTTTAAAAAAAGCCTGTTTAATCAGCATGGATTATTTTTGGCATTATATTTTCTAGTGTACATGCAATTAGTTTGAGCACAATGTTATAATCTGCATTTAGGAGCCGAAGGGGCGTGTATAAGTCACATTTCTGTTTGTCCCTGCATTGTTTTGCTACTCCCAGTAAAGTGAGTGAAATATACAGTTATGGCTATTAAAGGAATGATATTCCCGCTAAATCCCAAACTTGATTTCATAAATAACTACCTTATTTCTATGTATTTTATTTGGTAGCCATTCATCTTTTATTATGGTATGGAGTGTCTACAGTATGTCTTATCAGCTCAGGGCCTAGTAAATACAGCTACCTTCAATGCTGAGGTAGAGTTTGTTCTTACTCATTTGTATTTCCTCCACGCCTGCCATAATAGCCTGGATATGTGTGTATGACAGGACTTTAATTGCCTGAGTTAACAAGGTGAGCTCCACTCAGCCACCTTTGCGCTGCGCAAATCATAGCAGGGATATTCAAATCCAATCCCTGTAAACCTTTCACCCAAATGGGAAGTGCGAGAGCATAAATCCGGGCAATAACAGCAATATGTGCCGGGATCTAAAGTGGTAAATCCTTAAATGATGTTCTAACGCTCGGTGAGTGACTTCATTGGGGTGAGGTGACCCCACTCTTCAGAGACGGAGAAGAAGAGAGAGGGAAGAGAATAGATGAAGAAAATGAGTGGGGAAAGCAGTAGGATTTATAGATTGTCATATAAAACCAGGGAGAAAAAAATGATGGAAAAGAGAGAGGAAAAATACTTACAAGAGATTTTTGTGCCTTTGTTGTGACTATTTACGTTTTTAAAAAGACATTTAAAGCAATTTCATGGCTTTTTACACAAAACTATTGTGAAAACTCCTTTCCGTTTTATTTTACAGATACACGTCATGCTTTACATAATTATTTTTCCTTGTTTTATATGTTTTCTTAAATGTGTTTTTACTGATAAAGCCTCTTAGCCTTGTTGCAGACTTTTAAGGAAGGATTTGCAGTAATGGACTGGCACATGGGGGCTCAGTTGGGTGGCTTCTTGAATGGACACAGTGCCACTTCCTCTCATACAGGTAGGCTCTCTGAAAAGTGTGATTGCAAAACCTGTTGTAACTAAGCTTAGCTGATTATAAGCAGAAAATATACATACAATTATCTATGCTGTCCTATTATAACTTGTGTTGTTGTGATTTATGAAAGGAATAGAGCTTTTTGGAAAATAAAAGTTAACAAGCTGATAACACTGAGATCCAGCTTTGAGAGAAAAAAGATTAAATAAAAAAGGCTCCAGTCATTTCTATGCTATTTGAAATTGAAAGAGATTGAATGACCCCCAAGGGACAGCAAAACTTATTCAAAGATCAAGGTGCATACGTGTTTTGTTCTCTTCAGAATCAAGAGGTAACAAAACTATTTGGAAATTATGTGAACGTGGCATGAGGTTGCTAGGATACTTAGAGGATTACAAATGGCCTTTGGACCAAGATCTTACTGACACTCAAATGCAGCCAGATGGAAGCTTATATTTGGCTCAGTTTAGGTGTTCCTTTTAACTATTAACTGTTCACTGATGGCTGGTTTGTGTGTGTGTGTGTGTGTGTGTGTGTGTGTGTATTTAGTTGTCAGGTGTTAAGGCATATAAAGAGAGACTGCCTTGAACAATCATGTGTTTCTGATGTTGATGTTTATTTTCTTCCTTCTTTTCCTCACAACATTTCGACACGTGTGGGATAAGATGAGATTGATATTAATGAATGTATGTGTCCTTTATCAGTAGTGATGTTAGTGAGTTGCTGTTCTTCATTCTTCTGTTGCTGCAAACAATCTCCAGTTTTAGCTCTGAGGATTTATTTTTCTCCCTCAGAAGATATTACTCATTCTTGAGTAACTTCATGTATCTTTTCTTTTTTTCTTTCCAAGGAAAGGCTTTCTACTCTTTCTCTTTCTTAATCGGTAACAACTTAATAAGCAGCTAGGTTTGGAATATTGCCAGAAAGAAGTCTGGTAATATTCCAGTAAAAAAGAAGTACTTAACATACTCACAAAAACTGACTAAGACTCCATGCCTGTGTTAGCATCTCTGTGAGTCTGTACTGAACTGAATGCTAACATCAGCATGCTAACAAACTTAACAATAACAATAGCAGTAATGCTTACCATTTATACCATACTGAGCACTTGGTGAAAAGTCAGGACATCAACATTAGGGCTCGACCGATACTGGATGTTTTGGGGCTGATGATGATACCAATATGAGGGAGTGAAAACATACCAATATTGATATATTGGCTGATAATCTTATATAGAATATGTAGATAAATACATATTTTTTTGTAATGATCCCTCAAATGTAATGAAGGTGTGATATTTTACAGTTGAACAATAAACTTTATCCTATAAAATGACATCAGTGAACTAAAACAGTAAACTTCACAGGGAATTTAATCATTAGATTTAGCTATTAATTAAAAAAAACAAAACAATAACAAAATATGCATATATTAAACTTGAATTAAAAAAAGGGTCAAATATACATAAAATGCTGCCAATATAACATTAAAAAAACAACAAAATATCAGCACGTATCGGACAAAATATTCACTGTTGTGATAGGTCAGTATTGGACGGCTCAAAATATTATTACATTTTCATCCTGATGGGCAACCCATACAATATATAAATAAATACAACATAAATATATTTAAAATAAAAGTCAGAAGTTTCTCTTTTTGCCTTCCCCAAAGCTATCTGATTTGACAGGAAATCTGCTTTAAACAGGTCCATTGCCAGTTGTATTTATCATAAACTATGACAAGATTTTTTGACAGAACCAGTATTGCTGGCCTTCAAAATCCAACATCAGTCAAACCGTACACACAAGTGACCAAAGATCTTTCTTACATACCATCCATCCAGCTGTCTCCTCATCTTTCACTGCAGGGCTTTTGTTGTAACTAAGGAGATAGAAGTTCTTGAGAAGAAAGCAAGGCCTTTATTAGGCATGATTAACAAGGCATGATTAACAAAGGCCATGTTTGTGTACTCAGATGGAATTTGTTTCAATTGTGATTTCACATGGGGAAATAATATATATTCACAAGGGTCTTAAAGGAAACTGAAGACAGAGGCAGAGGACACCTGCATCATTTGTGGTGGACAACCTGACTATTGTTGCCTTGTCTTGTCTTTCTGAGAGCTGTGGCGGTCCTCTTGAGCGAGGGTCTGCTGCAACCCCTACTGACTGATGTACTGTCGAGCAAGAGGCATCCTCACTAATCTCCACATTGCAACCGGATTTCCGATGCAGTTCACACCATCCAGGTGACCTTGAAAATTCTATGTGTGTATGTATTTTATATGAATCTCTCTGCCCTCCAAACCAACCCATCGCTCACCCCATGTACATCAGCCTTCATCTCCTTTTTATTTTTTTTGCCTTAGAGCTGTGGTTTACAAAATGAGAAAAGATAAATGTGAAGATTGTGAGAGAGAAAAAAAAAGTGGGTATACAGTATATTCATGTTCTGCATGTTAGAGTGTTTAGATCAATCATATTCTACACTTTGCACAGTCCAGTAACATTGCTGGCCTGGTGGAATGCAAGAATGTGCAGTAAGAACATTGTATGGGGGTGCATATGTCTTTTTGTAGTTCTGTTTCTTTGAATAACAAAATGTATGAAAAAAAAATGTGTTGCATGCTGTTAGCCCCTGTCAACCACACACCAATCACAATGTCAAAATTAAATCCAATGTTTTTGTCCAGCTGAGAGTGGAGCAGAGGGGGGTGATGTTGGTTGCAGCACACATTTTATGGATATTTGGCTGCTAGATGTCAAGACCCTCCTCTGGTCTAGAGGTTTCCATGATTCCAAAAGTTATCTATGGAAAACCTACACGAAACCATCCATCTACTCCTCCATGATTTAGCCATTTGCAGAATATCAGGAAGGAGCCTATCCCTGTGCAAGATGCCAGGTACATCCTGGACAGAACCAAGTCTGTCACAGATCTAACACATTTTATTCACCATTCAATTCCAGTCACTTCTACTTTAACTCAAGTATCACCCCTTCAACTGCACTTTGCTAGTTCATGGACCAAATATGGTTTCAACAATGTCGTTTATTGGATACTCTTGGACTGGCCTAATGTAGGGCTGGGCAATAAATCGATATTATATTGATATTGTGATATTTTATAGAAATTGTCTTATATTTTGAATATCATAATATGGTGATATGGAATAAGTGTATTTTCCTGCTTTTAAAGGCTGCATTACAGTAAAAATGCCATTTTTTGAGCTTAACAGACTGTTCTATTAAAATTGTGTGAAAGCACCAAAAGTCATCCCTACAATATTGTCAAAGTATCGATTGAGGTATGCAGTATTGAGGTAAATACTGTTTGTAATGTATTTTATGATGACCCTGCAAGCTGAAACACGGCTTAACAATAAAGGTGCTCTATACTACAAGTGTTGCTGGAGCTTTGACTTTTTAAGTCATTTCTACTTTGCTATTTTTTCTATTGCTAAGACCATACTAAATAACTGCTGCCAAGTTTGTAATGTAAAATATGTGTGTAATGTAAAATATCTGTGCATTTGTCTCATTTACAGTAGCTTAACAACCCAAAAATAAGAAAAAAAGGAATTATTTATGTCAAAAAAACAAAACAGCAGAGTAATGAATGTGACATAACTGTTGTACTGATGGAATTAGTGCAGTAGAAATTGACATTAAATGGAGTATATCAAGACAAAAGTGTTTTCACTAACATCAAATTGAAAGAGGAGCAGAAAGCAGAGAGGCTTCTTGATAAAATATAACAAAATATACTCACACAAACAGGGCAAACAAACCTATAGACTGAATATAAGCCTTTCTCAAATTAACTAGTTCATAGCTGATGGAAATAAATTACACGTCTCATTTAACCCTTACATATTTGGGCATTTCACAATATTCCCTCATAATTAGCCAATATACATAATTTTGGGACCACAAATCATCATCATCACAAATGAATCATCAGTCCTGAATAAATGTGTACAAAAACATTTTTAGAAAGTTGAAATATTTCTGTTTTTTGCATATTCTGAGTCACTTTAGGATGAGTCATCAAATTTCGGGCTAAAAGAAAAAGCTTTAAAGGTGTTTTTTCATCCATCCATCCATCTTTTTGCCGCTTTATCCGGGGTCGGGTTGCGGGGGCAGCTACCTAAGCAGGGAAACCCAGACTCCCCTCTCCCCAGCCACTTCGTCCAGCTCTCCCCGGGGGATCCCGAGGTGTTCCCAGGCCAGCCGAGAGACATAGTCTCTCCAGCATGTCCTGGGTCTTCCCCGGGGTCTCCTACCGGTGGGACACCTCACCAGGGAGGCGTCCGGGAGGCATCCTTACTAGATGCCCGAGCCACCTCATCTGGCTCCTCTCAACATGGAGAAGCAGCGGGTCTACTCTTAGCTCCTCCCGGATGACCGAGCTTCTCACCCTATCTCTAAGGGAGAGCCCAGCCACCCTACGGAGGAAGCTCATTTCGGCCGCTTGTACCCTCGATCTCGTTCTTTCGGTCACTACCCAAAGCTCATGATCATAGGTGAGGGTAGGAACGAAGATCGACTGGTAAATCGAGAGCTTTGCCTTTCGGCTCAGCTCCCTCTTCACCACGACGGATCTGTGCAGAGCCCGCAATACTGCAGACGCCGCACCGATCCGCCTGTCCATCTCCCGCTTCATCCTTCCCTCACTCGTGAACAAGATCCCGAGGTACTTGAACTCTTCCACTTGGGGCAGGATCTCATCCCCGACCTGGAGAGTGCACTCCACCTTTTCCGGCTGAGGACCATGGACTCGGATTTGGAGGTGCTGATTCTCATCCCGGCCGCTTCACACTCAGCAGCGAACCGATCCAGTGAGAGTTGGAGGTCACGGTCTGATGAAGCCAACAGGACCACATCATCTGCAAAAAGCAGCGACCCAATCCTGAGGTCACCAAACCAGAACCCCTCAATGCCCTGGCTGCGCCTAGAAATCCTGTCCATAAAGATTATGAACAGAATCTGTGACAAAGGGCAGCCCTGGCGGAGTCCTACCCTCACTGGAAACGAGTCCGACTTACTACCGACAATGCGGACAGAGCTCTGACACCGGTCGTACAGGGAACGGACGGCCTGTATCAGGGGGTCCGATACCCCATACTCCCGGAGAATCCCCCACAGGACTCCCCGAGGGACACGGTCGAATGCCTTCTCCAAGTCCACAAAACACATGTGGACTGGTTGGGCAAACTCCCATGCACCCTCAAGGATCCTGCAGAGGGTGTAGAGCTGGTCCACAGTTCCACGACCCGGACGAAAACCACATTGCTCCTCCTGAATCCGAGGTTCAACTATCCGACAGACCCTCCAGTACCCCCGAATATAGACCTTACCAGGGAGGCTGAGGAGTGTGATCCCCCTATAGTTGGAACCCACCTATAGGTGTTTTTTTTTCCTTCTCAAATGCAAAAATTGTCAAATGTAGACCCTAAACAGTATGTAAGGCTTAGAAAAAACAAAAAACTAAAATGTGACATTAACAGTTGGAATCGGGTACCAAACAGTTGTCTTCTACAACAGACTCACTATTATCCACCCAACCTTTCTCCTAGCAAGGCAAAAAAAATCATCTTATCAATTCCCCCAGGCAAATTACTATGGCTTCTAGATGCCACAAACCAGACTTTAGGTTGTGTTTGCCAGCCTGAAATTTAGATTTTTGCCATTTTTTTTTTGGGAATGGAAATAAATGTCACTATAAAGAATTTACAAAACACTGAATATAATTTGGACAAAGTCAAACTCAGGTACCCAAGTCGGCCTTAGTTTACAGGAACCAAATGGAATCATGCAGACCTCTACTCCGGGAACAGAACTGAATTTTCCTCATCCATACTCCATAAGACTTTATATAAAATATGAATGACTGTGTTTCCAGTACATTTGATATGGATTTTGATCCCCTGAGGATATATGGTGATGTTTTCAGTGACACTCTGGTGTATCCTATGACTCCACCATCAGACCATATTTAATGTTATACACAAGAAATACCAAAACAATAACACATTTTACTGATTATATTTATTCCCCTTAGAGAATAAACCCTGTCCAATGTTAACACTCTATGGCTCTTTTTCTAATGTCACATTTTAAAATGTTATACTGTATATGTGGATGTTTTGCATTCATTCTGCCCAACCCTTTGATATTGTCTTCAAATCAGAAGGAGGCTTAGCAATGAAACAGCGGAGCAAATTATTTCACTTAATTATTTTCATTATCATCATAGCTAAGCTTTATAATGGGAAATTAGCAACGTGAAACAGACAGCACGTCCTTTGACGAAAAGTTGTTGCTTCCATATCACTCATTATACATCTCATTATACTTTGCTTATTTTTGTCTTCATCGTGTCTACAGTGATCTTGCACTGAGATGCATCTTGAACTGCAAAATGTGGGAGCTAGTTAAACTTTGCCTACACATGACTCATGCAGCAGAAGGGAAGAGTTCAAGAATAAACGGTAGAAAGAAATGAGGAGAAGAGTTGTTGAGTCTTCTTCTCATTCAGGTCAGAGAAGAGATCTTGTTTTACTGGCTGTCACATGGAGGCTTACTCACTGATTATCTGAACTCAAAAATAGATTTTGGAAAACCTTGGAATTTTTTTAAATGTTATAAATCTGCAATTCAGCATGTTAAAAAGTGGCTGGGTGTATTTATATGTATCCATAGAAGAGAGGGTTTTATGGTTTTCCTCCGAGCTGAGCCCTTCATGAACCCTGGCAGACTAACCCAAGCCATGCTCTCTATGTGGTAGCTTACTTATATAGAACTAGAAGCTGTTGATTGGTCAGGATATCGGAGGATGAAACACATGGGAAATTATTTTTACACTTTGTTCCTGTTTACCGCCATGAGTCGGGACATTTAAACATTTAAACCATAAGCCTTCATTTTGGTGCTCAGTTATAGAGCCTTACATGGCCAGGCTCCGCAGTATATTGCAGACCTTCTGCACCCTCACAACACAAGCCAATCCCTTAGGTTTTCTACTCAGGGTTTTATAAGGACGTACTCATGGTAGGCTGAACCGTGCCCAGAACCCTTTGAAGAGCTGTGCTCAGGAATGGTTCAGTTTGACTCGGGCAGTGTGTAAGATCGCTAACCGTTACGTCAGTGATGCGACTATCCTATTAAATCGCTGCGTTGCATAATTTTGTAGTTTGTGGTATTTTAACATGACACATATGTCTGTTCCCTTTGTATATTTTATCTGTGTCTTTATTTCTATTTATCTTCATTGTATATGATTGTTGTTGACTTTATTTAAGGTAAGGTAAGGTAAGGTATCTTTAATGATGCCACTAGGGAGAAATTCAAAATTGACACAACAGTATCTTTGTAATGGTGAAAGTGATAATTAAAATAAAATTAAATATCTGTAAGTATATTAATCTACATTATACATACATTTCTGAAACTATAGAGTATATGGTTTTTGAAAGCACCGACAAATGAGGTCGTCCTGCCGATTCTTGCCATATTAGGAAAAAAAGTTAATTTCTAGGACATGTTGGTATATGGGTATATCTCAACTTCCCATACATGATTTTGCCCTTATTTATTACAGCATTAAATTAATGATCATATGTTAAGTAAAAGAATATTGAGTAAAACATTTGCTGTTCATGTTATGTAAATGTAAGAACTGTATGTTTGTCTGCTTTGAATGGAAACATATGTCTGATTTATGCATTTCATTGTTTAGTATTATGTTGTGCAGCTGAATAGAAACTACAGTGAGATTGTTACTGGGTTATAAAATGTGAAACTATCTGAAATCGACCCTGACACAATGGTTACTGCACCCTCTTTGAATCTTTAAAACAGGAATATTTTGATACCTGAATAGCTTTTACACTGTCTTCTTTGCCTTTCAATAGAAAAGAAAACCCAATTTCCTCCTTACACACCAATCCTTACTCCACTAATTGACAACTCTAATCATTTGTTTCACTTCAGATAGCTGTTATTTCTGATAAGTAATGTCATTGTCACCATGTTTGATTTTAAATATTTGAATGGATGATTTGAATATTAAATATGTCTCCCTTTTCTCCTTCCAGACCCAGCCGATAAAGAGCCATGTCTAATTGGTCTGTAACTTTGACAGTTAAAGCAATTAAGATGACAGGTAATAGTGTTTAAAGGGGCTTGTACCTTGTAACCCTCCCCCACCCCGTCTGCATTGACAGCTCCCTCTCTGGCCTCTTGCTCCAACTCGGCTCCACTTTTCCTCCCATTTCCCTGCACTCTTCTCCACCAGTTTGGCAATTTAGCAGGAGAAATGGGAAGCCATGACGGCCATTCTGTGTCACTAGACATGAAACAATTTGGTTTTCCTCTGGGTTCTTTGTGTCTGAATAAGATTCTCTGTGAAGGGCTAATGGGGGGAGGGGTTGAAGTGGAAGATGTTTTTTCCAAACATCAGAGTATTTTATTATAAAAATGCACAAAAACAAGACAATATCTCTTATCAAAATGCATGTTGGCATGTTGGTTTAGCTGAAAGGCTGCAATGAGGTGAGGAAGGTGGCAGGAATAGTTAATTATTAGAGTTTATTAACTAACTATGAGCTTTATCAAAAAGGAAAGTTTTAAGCCTTGAGGCTTAAATAAAGACCACAAATCTACATTACCCCAAACACTGATTATGAACCATTAGTGTTTCAATAACCCCTCTTAAACTGCCTTTAATGAATGCAGTGGCGGCTGGTGACAAAAATGTTTGGGGGGGCACAGTTTGATGGTTGGTGGTCCTAGGGTTAGTGTCAAACAAGCCTTAGCACCACTTCATACCACAGCAAAAAATAAAAAAATAAGAAAGGAAAGCCAATCTAAACACAACACAACACACTATAATGTCCCCTGGTTTGTCCCAGTATGGTATCTAAGACCCACAGAGAGAGGAATGAAAAATTATAACCACACATGATAAAATGCCCATTTCACTCACGTCACCTAAAGATACCAGCAGTTAAAGCAGAGTTACCAATAAGGTAATATGCTTAAAAAGAGACACCACCTATATTTTAGTTATTGTGTCTTCAGTCCTGATTTCACTGTAATCTGTTAGTTGTTGCAATACCTAAACATGACAATAGATGGCGCATTTAGCACTATACACTGCTGTGATAAAGCATAACTTATTTAACTTATTTTAATAATGAAATGTACCCCAAATCAACTGTAATAGTCAAAATTACTTCCATCATTTCTTATCCTGCATTTATGCATTTTTGTTTTTTTCACTTCATAGTTATGTCTTTTATAAAGTATTTTTTAACACTTTACAATATTAATAACAGGAATGCAGCTACTACCTGATCTTTTATATGTCCTGTTGGAGCTGCTGGATGCACCCACTGAATGAATCTATGTTCCTCTTCTGGAGCTTGGCATAGCAGAGGTCCACATGTGGCCAGATGTGGTGAAACAGCTGCAGAAAGGGCTCAGCAATGCTAAGTCTGCTAAAAACAACTTAGCTTCATGCTATTGTCTCGATGGCTGCAGCTTTCTGTTTGCATTTTTTCAGAGAGATGTTTTAGGTCTCGTTCCCCTGTCGTTGTCCACAACGTTTCGGTGCTGACACTTTGAAACAGCAAACAGATAAAGCAATAAAAGGAATAACTCACACTGCATCCAGCTAGCCAGCTCCGTTTATCATAACAGCAGCGGGAGAAGCTCCGAGTCTCAGCTCGTCCTTCATCACCTGCTGCTGCTGAAGCCGGTCCGGTCCAAACTGCTTTATCCTATTTCTCTCTTCAAGTGAAAGTCTTGTGAAATTATGTTTTTGTAGAGAAATTACCAAATAATCTTTCATTTCTGCGGCTCCACTTTAACGTCATCTCATGAACCTACCGTCAGCAGGAGTTTGGGTGACAGCAGCTGACGGGAGGGTGTGAATGACAGCCGGAACTGTCCAATCACAGTAGATTAAAAAACATGAAACAACAACAATTCGCTGCCAACAAAAGTGGGCGTGTCCGGGGCGCAGCTCAGTGCGCAGGCCAATGAGAGAGCAGCCTCAGGTCATGTGCTTGTCAAAAGTTTGAGGGCTTGCATTGACTCCCATTAGGCCGGCGCCCCGCATACAGGAAGTACATATAGAAATGAATAAAATACAATTTGGAATGGATCTATAATGAATGCTGACAGGTGCTGAGAGACTAACAGGCGCATTTTACAAGCAAATACTTTTTATTACATAATGATTTAGAATTATCTAATTAATTTATATTTAATATGTTTAAGTAGACTTTCTCTAGATTATTGGATAGGGCGGCGCCCCAGCGCCCCGCATTGACCAGCCGCCACTGAATGAATGTCTATTGGTTCTTTGCAAACAATAATATGTAATCTACTGTAAGGAACATACCAAGGACTTCAAGTGTTCCTGATCAGTACTTTCTTACTTTTTTATTCTTTGAATAGTGACCAATAACTCAAACTCTCTAAACAGGCAGCTTAATTTGGCGATATTTGCTGGGAAAACTCCACACTAACTGTAAGGTCAAGGGAACCCCTGAATGTGCTACATACTATAAGTTAGCAATCTAAACTTTAATGCAACCTAGTAAACATCAGCTCACCATTGCAACACTTTCGCAAACATTTCACAGCTTACATTCAGCATTACTGATATTGACATTATCTATATCTCTTCTGAGGGATCTAGAGCTTTTCCCTGGCCAGATGGGATATTTTTAGTTATATTAAAGCATTCAATTATCTTAGCAATTTCTTGTTGTCAGAGATGTTGGAACTGATGGATAGAACTATGAAATTAAGTTAAAATAATTTAAAAAATAGTTTAATTGAAGCCCCTTTGTCAAGATGTTCAGAGTAGCAGAGCAGGTGAACCCAAATGCAGTAGACAGCAGGCAGTAAGAATTCAAGAATCAATATTTATTTATTCAACTCGAGAATAGAATTCAAGAGTGCAGGCAAAGTTGAACTGAACTGAACAAAGGATCCAACTAAACTAAACTGATAAACAAACTACAGACTACACTGCTGAGGGGATGTGGTGCAGGTGGAACAGGAGAGCAGGGAATGACCTGATAGGCTAGGGAAGCGACAGGGAGCAGGGCAAGGCTAACAAGACTGATACAGGGCAAGTGTGAAGGGTAGTGTGTAGAAAAAAGCAATGTAAGGACACAGGAGGAAATAAACAGGGCAAACAGAAAACCAAAAAACAGTGGGGCAAAAAAGTATTTAGTCAGCCACCAATTGTGCAAGTTCTCCCACTTAAAAGATTAGAGATGCCTGTAATTTTCCTGGAATCCAGGAAATCACATTGTAGGATTTTTAATGAATTAATTGGTAAATTCCTCGGTAAAATAAGTATTTGGTCACCTACAAACAAGCAAGATTTCTGGTTCTCATAGAGCTGTAACATCTTCTTTAAGAGGCTCTTCCCCTCCACTCTTTACCTGTATTAATGGTACCTGTTTGAACTCGTTATCAGTATAATAGTCACCTGTCCACAACCTCAAACAGTCACACTCCAAACTCCACTATGGCCAAGACCAAAGAGTTGTTAAAGGACACCAGAAAAAAAATTGTAGACCTGCACCAGGCTGGGAAGACTGAATCTGCATTAGGTAAGCAGCTTGGTGTGAAGAAATCAACTGTGGGAGCAATTATTAGAAAATGGAAGACATACAAGACCACTGATAATTTCCCTCGATCTGGGGCTCCACGCAAGATCTCACCCCGTGGGGTCAAAATGATCCCAAGAACGGTGAACAAAAGTCCCAGAACCACACGGGGGGGCCTAGTGAATGAAGCTGGGACCAAAGTAACAAAGGCTACCATCAGTAACCCACTACGCCGCCAGGGACTCAAATCCTGCAGTGCCAGACGTGTCCCCCTGCTTAAGCCAGTACATGTCCAGGCCCGTCTGAAGTTTGCTAGAGAGCATTTGGATCCAGAAGAGGATTGGGAGGATTGGGAGAATGTCATATGGTCAGATGAAACCAAAATAGAACATTTTTGGTAAAAACTTAACTTGTCGTGTTTGGAGGAGAAAGCATGCCGAGTTGCTTTCAAAGAACACCATACCTACTGTGAAGCATGGGGGTGGAAACATCATGCTTTGGGGCTGTTTTTCTGCAAGGGGACCAGGACAACTGATCCGTGTAAAGGAAAGAATGAATGGGGCCATGTATCGTGAGATTCTGAGTGAAAACCTCCTTCCATCAGCAAAGGCATTGAAGATGCATGACAATGATCCCAAACACACCGCCCGGGCAACGAAGGAGTGGCTTCGTAAGAAGCCTTTCAAGGTCCTGGAGTGGCCTAGCCAGTCTCCAGATCTCAACCCCATAGAAAATCTTTGGAGGAAGTTGAAAGTCCGTGTTGCCCAGCGACAGCCCCAAAAAAATCACTGCTCTACAGGAGATCTGCATGGAGGAATGGGCCAAAACACCAGCAACAGTGTGTGAAAACCTTGTGAAGACTTACAGAAAACGTTTGACCTCTGTCATTGCCAACAAAGGGTATATAACAAAGTATTGAGATGAACTTTTGTTATTGACCAAATACTTATTTTCCACCATAAGTTTCTGGATTTTTTTTCTCATTTTGTCTCTCATAGTTGAGGTATACCTATGATGAAAATTACAGGCCTCTTTCATCTTTTTAAGTGGGAGAACTTGCACAATTGGTGGCTGACTAAATACTTTTTTGCCCCACTGTATATCCAATAAGCCCATCTTAGAGTATACATAAACTTAAATACACAGGCACACTATAACCTACACACTGTTATTTACAATTGGTTTACACAAGTTTTCAGTTTCCCTGAGATACTTGGACTTCTCCACTTTGGGCAGCAACTCACTCCCAACCCAGAGGCAGCAGTCCACCTTTTTCCAGCAGGGCACCATGACCTCAGATTTGGAGGTGCTATCTCTCACATTTACTTCACATTCCACTGCCAAACCATCCCAGTACCTCCTGGAGGTCACAATGTGTTGAAGCCAGCAGAACCACATCATCTACATACAGTAGAGAAGCAATCCTGAGGTCTGCAAACCAGACACTCTCCTCCCTCTGGCTGTGTTTTGAGATTCTGTCCATGAAAATGACAAAATTGGTAACAGAGGACAACCCTGTCAGAGTCCAACACTAACTGAGAATGGGTCTGACTTACTGCCAAGAATGCAGACACAGCTCTCACTGTGGTTACATATGGGCCGTGTGCCCACAGCAACAAGCCCATATCCTCAAAACACTGCCCAGAAGGTGCCCCAAGAGACAAAGTCATGAGCCTTCTCCAAGTCTGTAGGTCCGACCCCTCAGGTACCCTTGCAGAAGTCCAGTGGTCCACAGCCAGGGCAGAATCTGCATTGTTCCTCCTGAATCTGAGGTTTAATATTCAAATGAGGCCTTTCTAGCATCCTGACATAAGTTTTCCCCAGGAGGCTGAGTGGTGTGATACCCCGATAGTTGGAGCACACCCTTCAGTCCTCTTTTGAAAAATGGGAGTCACCACCCTGGTCTGCCAGTCCACAGCACTGTCTCTGATCTCCATGTGACACTGAGGAGGCATGCCAGCCATGACATCCCTACAAAGACCTCAGCAGTTTTTGCTCCTGTCTCTTTTAGGCTTCCCTGCCAATAAGTCCACTCCGTGCTGAGGGGCAGCTGTATCAGTCAGGTTAACTTACTGCAGATGTAGCTGAGCCTCATAAGGGATGGAAGTGGGTTAAGCAGGTGGGGGCATAAAAAGGGCAAATTGTATGGGCCCCACCTGAAACCCAGTCAGAACTCACTGAAGGCCATATGGGGTAACACAGGTGGGGCCAATATTGCATCCTAAATTGAACCCTTATGGGGCCCACATGAACATGGTGGCTGGGTACTTCTGGATAAATGGGACATCTGACATTGTATCATTATAGATGACTGAAAATAAGGGAAGCATAATAGATCCCCTTCAAATGTCTGGCTGCGATTTGACACTTAACTGAACACTGAACAATACTTAAGAACCATTCCAGCTTAATGAAGGATATTTTAGAATACATTTACTAATGAACACTTACTATCTGTCTACATGAAATATATATATAATATTTAATTTGTGTTATATTGCTTTCAATCAACAAGCCCACAGCCTGCAGAGAGTAGCAGAGCTGCATCACAGCGACTGATGAGGACCACAGCAGCAACATGGGACACATGAATAAAGTGAAGCTTGATGCAGGACTGATATTGAAGCCGCAGGACATCGACCTACTGCTCCTTAGATGACGATCATCCTGTCTGTCTGCCCAACCAGGAGAGACATTGGTGTGCTCATGGGAGCATCATCAGCATCACACGTCTGGCCAATAATGGGCCAAAAAGAGGAGCATTACCTTACCTTACCTTTTCTAGTATGACTGCTCTTGCGTTTGCTGGTCTGTGAATTAGCAGATCTTACACTCACCTACTGCAAGACTGTTCATGAGCTTCTAGAGATTTGTAACTTTTAAACTCATGCAATATGTATGCAATAAGAATAGAATACATTAGAATAGAATGCATCTGTATTGCCATTGTACAAGTACAATGCAACTGACATGCAATCCTTAAGTGCAAGAAAAACAATAAAAATAAATAATTATTAGGCTTCTAAAAAAACAAAACACATACCACACACATATATATATATATATATATATATATATATATATATATATATATATATATATATATATATATATATATATATATATATATATATATATATATATATATATATATATATATATATATATATATATATATATATAATATTGCATGATCATTGGGTTATTACACAGTGAGTATTAACAAAATGTTCAAGTTGTTGCTGTGTTTAGTGCAGTTATGACTCTGGCATTAAAAACTGTTCTTCAATCTGTTAGTCCATGCTTTCAACCCCCTAAAGCATCTGCAGTTCAAAGAGCAAATGTCCCCAGTGAGATGTGTCCCTGAGAATAAGTAAAAAAAAACGAGACCGTTTACAATGTATGGGTATGTGAGTCGATGTAATGCATCAGAGTCTGTACACCAGTCTTGGGTTGCCAAGTAATAAGGATCTATTATATTAATTGTGCTTAGTTTGTAGAAATACTTTGCTAGGTTGTTTCACACTGTGATTCAATTTCTTCTTTTCACTGCTCCCTTCTCCATCAGATTTGACCGATTTAATCAACTTTTTAGCCAAAGGGTTCTGACACAACCGGAGCATGTTCCACTTAAGATTGCACCCTCATCCCAAGTTGCAACCCAATGTGACCTAACTTAACATTCCCTTGTGACATTCCCTATTATATGCAGATTATATATGAATCATGCACTCTTTACCTTTCCCTTCAAATCCCTCTTCTCTACGCCAAAACAGTGACAGAAGTTGAAACTGAAAACCAGTGATAAGTAGTACCTTTTAATGTATCGACCGAAATAAATCGATACCAAATAGTATTGAAACGTCTCCCGTCAAACGATACCGGCCATTGATCCTCTTTGCACCCAGAGCTATAGGCCAACAGCCAATACCAATGAAATTTTATCATACACCAGCTGTTTGTTAATCACAAAGCTTATTAGGTTAGAACTTTCAAATTTAGGAAAATATCATTATTACAAATCAGAGTGTGTGTTTTCCCTGCCTGATTATGAAGTGAAGAAGGAAAACAACAACTCAAAGGGAACATTGAGAAGTGGTGTGGATGTTCGGATGAGGACAAATAAACACAATGAGAGAGGGAGACGGAGCAAGCGAGAGAAGCAATCATTCAAATGAAAGCCCCTTGGAGGTGTGCGCTTTATTGAATTCAACATTTTTTTTCTATTGCCAGCTCATCTGCTGCAGCAATAATAGAGAGAATGTTTTAGTTGATTAGCTACCTGCCGTGCAATGGCGATACATAATGCGAAGGAATACACTCATCAGAACATTCAAAATCTAACTGATTGTTTGGAGGGAAATACGGAGGAGGATGAGAGAGAAAGGGATTCAGCAAAAGAGGAGGGGAGGAGGAGAGGAGGGTGAAAAAGCGCTGACCAGATGAGCTTTCGCTAGAAAACACCAGAAGGATATTTATTTGTCTCACAGAAGCGGGGATAAACAGAAACGGAGGTGGAGAGAGGGGAAGAAATGAAGGGGGAATTACTGGGAATAGAGAGAAAAGAGTCAAAAAAGAAAAGCGAGAGTGAGCGAGCGAGCAGCGGCGTCTTTGTAGTGCTGTATTGGTGGCTCTTCTCCCTCTGCGTTGCCTGGCTGAATTGCAGTGACCTAGAGCGATTCTTGAACAAATAAGATTGCCTTTGTGTGTGCATTATTTTCTGTTGACATTTGCTAAGCGCTAGAGCTCCTGGCCATGGGAGATAGATGAGAGCCCTAAAATGTCTCTGTATCTGCCAGGGCCTTTCATGTTACCTTGAGAGCAGCGGTTATGTGTGCACGTGTGTGTGTGTTTCTGTGTGTGTGTGTGTATGAGAGTTCAACGAGGAGAGGGAGAAAAAAAAGCAATGTGTTTGCTGTTCAGTCGAAATCCACCAGAGCTTTGTTTCTGACAGCTGAAGGTAAAGGTTATTGCGCTGTTTTTCTCCCACTGTTGTTGTCTGTTGTTTTGGAGGAAAATAGGCATAGAAATTGTATTATTCTTGGTGACAGCCCATTGAAAGTGCCCTCGCATTGACTTCCATTTATCGGCTAGATAATAGATCTTATGTGTGATCTCATATGTATTCATGTGAAAGTCACGTTTGACCTGCAATCAAACGCCATTGTAGACCATATTCCATCACAAATCTGATGTGTTTAAATATGACTTATTGCTGGGGTGCAAATGGTGGAAGACAGTGTAATGTCAGTCAACATACATGGAGACTTTTAACAGAGGTGGGAGTTATTAATGTGGGAATCCACAAAATCAGGGGTATTTAATAAAAATTCCTCAAGTGAAGGTCCAGAACATCATAATGTCTGTGTTCTTTTTCAGTAGCTTGAAGTAGCATTGTAGTTCCATCAGCATCTGTGTCTAGTGGCTAGATTGTACACTGTCACATAAATACAGTAGAATTCATTTATTAGTATTTACACTCAACTTGTGGGATTCAAATAAACAATAAAATAAATAAAATGAAATAAGTGCATTAGAGAAAGCCTTTGATTGTGCTTCTTTAGTTTTAGCTCTTCTCTGCCTCCTCTCTGTCTCTCCTCTTTTCTCCGTGTGCATCTCACTGACAGTCGAGTCTCTCTGCATGTCTGAATGCACGGTTTTGATTGGCCAATTAGCGTCAAGTGAGAAGATTGGCCATGCACAGTGTTGTGTTAGTTTCCCATGGCTGCTCCACTTTTACTGTATAGCTGCGCCCGTTAAAATAGAAACGCTCAGACAAAATGTAACAATCCAATAGGACGGTATCTGGGACCTCTGCACTAAATCAAGTCAAGTCTCTGCTGTATGTTAAGCCAGACAAGTCAACTCATTGCTCAGGTCAAACGTCGGAAGTCAAGTTTACTGTGGTCAATAAAAGTTGAGTTCACATTTTGTGGATATCAATAACAAGCCTGCTACACAGCTCATAACATTATACCTGTTACCATTTAGTCAATTGAACACAGAGTGTCAGTAATGCGCTGGCATAATTTAACTGGTTATATGAACGTGAATCATTTCCCCAGTAGTCTTTTAACGTCCACTTAATTCGAAGCCAGGTCTAACAAGGCTTTAACTTAATGTAAGCGTTCTAGCTAATTATTAACCAGTCAATCATTACGCTAAAAAGAGACATTCACATACCTTTCTTTGCAGATTTTGTAGTGACGGATAAAGTTGGACATTGTGTCACTTTTGACAATTTTTGAGCTGCAGACTTTGCATATAACCATTCTATTCTTACCATGGTCATTAAATCCAAATGTAACTATCCCCCTCCATGATAGCTGCCTCTTGTGCTGGCCACGTCTTAGTATTGCCAGGGTGTGCACATTGCAGTAGAAATTACCCAAACATTTTTCAAAAACAAAACATACCACCTCAATATCTAAAAAAAATGTCATTTTGGATAATCTGTTTCAAGTCTAAGTCCAGTCTGAAGTCACGAATAACAAGTTAAAGTCACTTGAAGTATTTTATCAATATTAGTCAAGCAAGTCTCAAGTCCTCAAATTGTCATTCAAGTCTGACTTAAGTCAGGTCATATGACTCGAATCCCCCACCTCTGACCTTTGGTACAGATGACCCTAACCCAGTTAAACAGTTATTTAATTAGAAATAGTATATAAATATACGATTGTTTTAAAATAGTAGTGAACACTTAAGTAGTGGTAGCCAACAAGGGGGTTGGGACCCTACCAGGGCTTGAAAGATGAATGTAAAGGATATTAGGTATAAGAAATGAATATGTTTATATTGTGTGTGTATTATTACACAGATACATGTATTTATTTTAAATAAAGGCTCAGTAATTGTATATCAATATCTGGCACAATTACCTTAAAGTAACCCCCTGGAAAATCCCCCCATACCAGATCCTTTGTGTGTTTATGTGTTGCAGCCCATCCCCCAGTAAAAAGATGTACAGATTCAATATCTGCTTCAGGGAAGGCCACAAATGATTTATTGTCAAATAAAATAAATTGGTCAATGCTTAATGTAAACCAATAATCAACCAACCATTTTAATAAAATATGGTTTGTGCCTGTATGTGCTCACATACACAAAACATGTTTCACTATTATGTTCTGTATGTTTGGCTTTGTATAGATTTGCATATGAATCATAGTTGTGTGCAGATTCTGTGTTCTTACATTTTAATTTAGAAATATACATTACACCAGAGTGAAAACACAGGAGACAGATGGTTTCTCATAGATGAAGGGTTGGGTTGTAACATATACAATGCTTCTGATATAAGTACTGTTAGAATTGTTCATATCAATATTTGTGATTGTAAAAATGTGATATATATGTGAAGAGAGTCAAATGCATTTTTACTTTCATCCCTCCACTCATGTCTTGACTGCATGTTTTCAGCCTGAACTCAACCCATAACCACGTTGACTCTAAATTTGATTCATGGTGGTGGTACCGCAGGTTTGGTTGTGTTTTCCAATTAAGGTGAGCAGGTGGGAAGCCGGTGCAGGATCATTTCACTTGTCACTGTAGTAGTGACTACTACTAATAGCTGATGGTTGTGCCAATTAGACCATGACCAGCACAAAAAACCAAGGCCAGTGGCAAACATAGAGCGGGTAATCAAACAGTGAGGAGGGGCAGAATTCCCTGTAGCCCTCTTTAATAGCTGCCATGGTAAATTCAGGATAATATGTATTTCCACAGCACTAATTTCATCACTACGACATTGTCATGTCATACTCTCTCTCAGTATCTCTTTTAATTCAAACACTGATGTGAAAATGTACATTATGCTGCATTACTCAAGACAACGGGTAAACATGGAGGAAGTGTGGAGGTTGCATGAAGAGCACCCTAACCCTAACCCTAACCCTAACCCTAACCATGATCGGATTTAAACACAATTGCAGAACTGCAGAACTATGTCATAAATCAAAGTATTGGACTAATTAACACTTTGACGTAATGATGCTCTAGATGAAAAATCACAAGATCACCAAAGTTATTACAATTCTGTCTTTTTCCTAAGGAACATTTTTTTATAAGTCTAGATAGATAGATAGATAGATAGATAGATAGATAGATAGATAGATAGATAGATAGATAGATAGATAGATAGATAGATAGATAGATAGATAGATAGATAGATAGATAGATAGATAGATAGATAGATAGATAGATAGATAGATAGATAGATAGATAGATAGATAGATAGGTCGGTCACTTTATTGATCCTATTGGGAAATTCAGGTTTCCAGCAGCTCAATATAAGCATGAAAGTAATAAAGTTGGTTGTAAAGTGCAAGATAAAAACCATATGTAATGTCTAAAAATAAATAAGGGTACTATAATTCTGTTATAAAACACATGACCCAATTATAGTGAAAGTTAAAAGAAAAACATTGTACTGGTTAAAAGTGCAAATTAAAATTGAACCATTTTATGGACAGGCCTTATGGATTCCCTCACCCTCCTTTCCCTCCAATACAGGAGTTGTACAGTCTGATGGCTCAGGGCACAAAAGAGTCTGGGAAGCAGCAGCCTGTCACCTGGTTATTGAGAGTCTGAATCATAGTGGTCCATCAACTGCACATTGACATTTTGCCAGATGAGTAAAGAATGAGACATGTAATGCAACTATGACGTTAGGTTTAATACTGTAGACTTGTAATGGTGACCCAGTATTTAGACATGCATTTATGTAGCATAGCCGTATAATTGGCTATAGGTACACTAGAGGTATGTTCAGACAGAATGCAAAGCACACTTTTGCTTTGCGTTATTTGCACTAGTTTGACAGCTGGGCCATTTGTGTTTATACGATCGAAACAGCCGATATACCAAATGTACATTAGCTGTAGGCTAGCTAGTAATGGATGGATCAGCAGTGTCTGTGGGAGTGTTTCTGTGTATTTGTGCTCAATTCAGCCTCTGACTGAACTCAGAAGTCACCAGAGACTTGGGTTCTTTCTCTAATTTCTCTCCAGTCTCTCTCCTTTTCCTCTCTTGTCTCTATATCTATACGTTAAAGGGGAATTTTCCTTGCCACTGTCAACAAGTGCTGCTCATGTGGGAATGTTGGGTCTCTTTAATTTAAACTTATAGAGCACAGTCTAGACCTGTGTAAAGTGCCTTGAGATAACTTTTGTTGTTATTTGGCACTATATCAATAAAGATTGATTGATATATCTATGCTTTATGGATATGTGCAGAAGTTTCACTCATGTTGAAACATCTTCAACTCACACAGTTACACTGCCCTGGCCAAATTTGCATATTTTTTTGCATGTTTGCATTCACTTTGTATGTAATCATGTCACATCTAAGATGTGCTTCACGCTCTGTCTGAGCACACAATGGAGATCAAAACACAACTAAATGATGATGATTCACATTTATACATTTATAGAGTGTGTGTTGTTGGAGGCCCATCTGTCCATGTAATAGGTGTGTGTTGTGTGGAGGAGGGGAGAGGTGTTTCTAGATGTTACATTGGTGGTTGCTGGTCTACCTGTATCCCACCTCAAGTCTCACACCTCCTCAGTAATTAGTGTTGTGTGTTGGATGGTAAGTGGTATTAATGGGACAGCATTATTAGAGGTAAGAAGCAGCTGCACTGCACTGGGACAGCAGAGGAGCAGAGCTGACTCTGTCTTTTGTCTCTGTCTTGTGTTTTTGTTGCTTTTATTTCAACCTAATCTCTCTGTTTTCCCACAGGCGTTTCCTTCTTACTCCACTTATCATTTTTGCCCCCCCCACCACCCTTTTCTTCCTGCATTTATCCAGCGTGCTTTCTTTTGCTTCTGCTTGTGCTCAGAATGACATATCCATTCATTCAGAACTTTTACACCCTTAACAGCTCAGCTAACACCTACAGCAGCCTTTCTTCCTGTTCCTCTTCATCTACCCTTCTGTCCTTACCCACCTCTAAAACAGCTGTTTATACATATACACACACACAAACACACAAACACACACGCACGCACGCACACACACACACACACACACACACACACACACACACACACACACACACACACACACACACACACACACACACACACACACACACACAACACACTCCAGTTATCTCATTACTAGGGAGCACATCTATTTTGTCTGAGCATGAATATCTAATTGGCTTGCCCTCTCAATTCACCCAATTCATCATGCTATTCTGGTTAGTGGTAACCAATATGCTGGCCTCCATCAGCCCTGTATAACCATTAGTATTCCAGCTAGAGTCGTCATGTACCGTCAGTGGAGAGGGTAAATTATCATGAAGACAGCTTTGGTATTTCAGTCTATGATGCTAAGCCAAAAAGATAAAGCTAGGATCTTAGTCAAAAACAAAATTGAACAAATTCCTCAAAGCAGTTCAGCATGAAGCTGTAGTCAAAGTAATAACCCACTGGTTCTATGTTGTAGCCAAAATAACTTGAAAAAACTGGTTTAAATGATGAAGTCTAATTCCTGAAACAGGTGTTCAAAGCAGGGTTAGACCAATCCGTTTCATTCATGTCCTTCATGTGGATATGATTGTGTATTTATGATTCAATGTACAGCATTTTTATAGTTGAAACTCTCACTTGAACTGATGCAATATATCAGATTTCAAGCAGTATATTTATTTAAGAAAGAATTTCACAATCACATAATGTTGGGTGTGAAAACTAGTTCACTGAAAGACCGCCATCCATCAATCCATTTTCTGCCTTATATGGTGTTTTTCCATTACTGGAACTTAACGATCTGAAACCTGAAGCTTCCCATAACCTGAACCTTTTAGAACTGCTAGGGCAAAGATGCTTGTGGGTTGCCTTTTATTGTATCCTACTAACCAGGAAGGATTAGATGTAAGACAATGAAAAAGCAACAGCAACACAAAATGTGGTGTCCAATGTTGTGTGTTGCTTAACCAATCACTAGCAACAAACCTATGCCATCCCATTTATGTGAACCTCCACTTGGCTGAAAAGTCACGGGTAACATCATCTTGGTATAAGTCAAACTTTTGGACACAATTTCACATTCCATTTAATGAGAAAGTGTGTCCAAACTTTTAACTGCTACTGTACCCTGATGATGCGGTGCTGTACCCTTTGTGAAAGCTCCTTAGTTATGAGAATAAATAAACACGCAGCAATCTCAAGACAAGAAAGTCATTTTCTAAAATGTTTTGTTCATAATCTTCTGTCCATAAAAACTTCAAAGCTGAAATAATCATTAGTAGCAATGGGAGTGCACTTAAAGCAGTTACTGAAAATGACAGCTGGACCACTGGGTCAGAAGGACATACTTCCAAGAGCTGGTTGTGTTCACCAGGTTTCAGTCAGACTTCTGTCAAAAGTAGGAAATCTAGGTGGGTCAAGGAGAAGCAAACATTTAGATTGAGATATTTTCAAGACGGAGCTTCGCATTTAGAAAGAGACAGAGTCATTGTGATGTGTTGTGCAGATCTAACCAGCTTCTGCAGAGCTTTATGGTGGAGGGTGGTGCATTTGCCATACCAGGACAGTCAGGTTTACTCTTGATAGTACACCGGTAGAAATTGGTGACTGTCCTGGAGTCCATTGCAAACCTCCTCAGCCACCAGAGGAAAAAGTGCCACTGCCTTGCTGCCTTCATGACCACACCTGTGTGGTATGACCAACTCAGAATCTCGCTGATGTTGATCTGAAGCAGCTGAGCCTCTCCACTTCTGTTTCCTCAAAGTGGAAGGGAGCATATGTGTTTTGATCCACATGTTCAAAATCCGAGTGCATGATGAATAAAATCTTTCACTTTGTTCAAATAAATAGATACAAACAAACAACCAGCATTTAAAAGTTAAGCGTAAGATGTGGCTAAAAAAACTGGATAAAAAATGTATGAATGACTTCAATGACTATGATATGACTTCTGACAAGCACACAAAACCCATGTGCAGGAGAAACTGGAACAAGATACACTTTTAAACAAATATTTGTATTGAAGGAGGACTGTAGATTTAGTCCTCCATCACTTCCATTGTAAGTGCATTATGAAGGGATCTTCTAATGGTCAGTATGAACAGGAGGAATGATTACAGTAAGAACAACGCTTATTCAGTGTTCATTTGGTCACCTGACTATTTTTTTTAAAAAAGAAAAAAAAAACTCATCAACTTGTCCTTTAAGCTTTTACAATTCTGCAAATGCCACATTTCTGCCACCTGTCATGTTAATAATGCATCACAAATGTGTGTAATATGGATGTAGTCCAGGTGCTCAAGCTGGACAAATAGCTGCAATTCAGTTTATGTCATAGTAAGTGTAGTTTTGTAAACATCTGTAGAGTAATACAATGCTCTGTCCTGAATGAAGGTTAAAAGCAAAGCCTTAGCAAGGATAATGCTGCTAGAATAGAACCTTTGACCTCCTCTGGTGCTCCTAGCTCTGTGAGTCAGTGTGCTGAGCTGTACAGTGTGACATCTTGTAGAAATGAAAGCAGAGGATGGGACATGAAGCCTGATAACACATTGCTGCTGGACTCAACATACCGCAGTGTTATTGGGTGTGATAGACATCAATATGAGCAGATAGGATCAGTCATTTCATCTGCCAAACAGATGAAAGCACTCCAAAGAAGTCATTTATGACTGTATTATTACATACTGTGGAAAACACATAAAGAAGGCCTCTGTCTGGTTTTCTGATCAAGGCTTTCTGCCAGTGTTTCATTATGCACTATAACCATCCAATATTGTTTGTGAAAGCCAATATTTAAATAGTGTATGTATGCAATAAACCCAGCAGCGTGTGGAGAAATATTAATAATAATTGCACCTCATTTCTTCAGTGTCTCGCTCTTTTTTTCTCAGACACATTCACCTCCCCCATGTGTTATTTCTTCTGGGGAGAAAAAGCAAATCACTGAGTTTAAAAGTGAGTAAAAATGTCTCTTTTCTGTGCCTCAGCCACATGCATGGCTGTTAATTTGCTGTGCGGGGAAACATTATGGGGCCATTAGAGGCTCTTAAATTGGATTCAAGCAGGAAAGTCATTATCGTCCACATAAGGAAGATTTCAATTGAGAGTGCTTCATCTGATATTTGATATAACTACCATATTAGAGAGAAATGTTGGATCGGATTCTCAGGCAAAGATAATTCTCTGCAGCGTTGCTGGATTAACTTTATTTCACTTTAATAACGGATTCATTCCTATCTTATTTCCCAGCTGAAAATGTGCATATATATTTGTGTCCTTTAAGCAAAGAAATCATTGTAGCTCAATAATGCTGCAGGATTTATCATTCTATGTATTTCTTTGTAACGCTGCAATGCAGAAATTCATTGAACCAGAATGCAGTCTCTCTCATTGTGCAGTTAAAACAGGCTGGAGATGCATACACTACTTAGATATCCAGTGTTTGCAGCTGTATGAGACCTTCACCTTCAAATCTCACCAGGGGCTAGTGAAGGCCAGTACAAGTACTAGAATGTAAAATGTCTTTTAGGCAAGAATTAACTTCATGAAAGTATACATTCTGTATGTGTGTAAGTGGTTTCTCTACCTCTCTTCTCTCACTCACTCCTACACTGTGCTATTGTTAACCTTTTTCTTTTCCTTAATGCTGCCTTACTGAGAAAGTGACTTTTCATTGTCAAACAAACCATTTTTGAACACGTTAGTCCATTTTAAACAGCTGTGCACTGACTTCCTGTAACATTTAGAATAGACTGGAAGGTCATCCTTACATACAAAGACCTTAAACTTTACATATTGTTTTCATATTTTTAACTCATAATTAGTCTCTATACCAATTCACATTCATAAATTCCCCATCAGTCATTAATAAGTGTTTGATTAATCCTTCTGTTTGATTCATCTTAACCCGTGTTATCTTCACATGCTTTGTTAACCTGTTCATCCACCGTGATCACCTGATTTTAAAAGAAGGAGGACGTTTTCTGGTTTCCCTACTGCGGTTTATTAAACTTGGGGAGGGGGGGGTTTAACCCAAAATATTAAAAATGTTATACTTTTGTATAGCTGCTACACATTTTTGTCCATTGGGGCTGTTCTGGGTCAAATTATCTCCGTATATATTGGCATGTGTTTATGATAAATTAATAGTTAATAGTTTTAATAAAATAGTAGTAATGAGGATTTCTTGTTATGATGTAGCAGTGAAGACTGATGGCTCTAATGGTTATACAATAAACCCCACACTTCCATAAAGTTATAAAATACATTTACATCATTATTACTATGTTATATTTTCATGTCTTTCATGTCTTAAAACCTACAAATTGTACCCAGAACACACTGCGAGGGTGTAGAATATGAACAGTATGAAAGGGTTATTGGTGTCTTTTGGACCCTTAAGTGCCGTACATTAAAACAATGGTTTACATGTCACAGTTAAAGTCTCCTCCAGGAGTGTATTGAGCTCTGTGTTTTTGTCCCGCTTTGCCACAGTGTGAGCATTACATCCATCGCTTATCTCACAGCCATAACTGGTGATGGAGTGGTGTGCGGCGGTACTGGCTAGGTATTGATGTTGCTGCGGAGCCTCTGTTGTGGTATAGGTGCAGGTCAGGGTGAGGCGTCTGTCACCCGCAGCCATTAAACTCATCCTTCTCCTCTTGTTTATCACCAAAATGCCACTGCGCTCTTCCGCAGCCCAGACAAACAGCACCGAGATGGTAACTTACTCCAGATGTCACCGATAATGAATAGTGTCAAGCCATGATTTACTCCTGGATGACGGTGCTGAGGAAACGCGGGGAGGGATCATTTGATCCGGAAAACACAAGCTAATGGTGCAACCATAGTCCTTGTTGTTCTTGTGGAAAGGAGAGGTGGAAGGGGACAATCTGGGGGAGCAGGGGAGGGGAGGGGTGAGGGGGTGGTGCAGGGCCAAAAGCACACTTGAAAGAGACGCCGTTTTTCTTTTCCCTGTGGAACGTTTGGTATCAGAGAGAATCTGCACACTTCCAAGCAACCGTCCTTCATGTGCCATGACGGTTATCACTGATGGCAGCTTCTTAGTGTCAGGCTACATGTTTTTGAACTGCTCCATGCTGCATTTGTTTGATCATCTGCCGATTTTTATTTCTGATCGCCATGTTGAATGATAATGATGCGCGCATGTGTGTGTGTGTCTGTGGGTCCCTCACAATGCGGCTTAAAGAGATAATCAGGGTACGGCTTCCTGCCAGAGTGCTTGTGAGCTTCACTTAGTCGCATGGTAAATGCTAATTAAATGAAAATGTCAAATGTGGTGCGTGTGTTTTGTATGGTGGCGTGTGTACGGGAGTGTGTGTGTGTGTGTGTGTGTGTGTTTGATTCTGTGCCTTTGACCCATGCCGGCGCTGTGTTCTCATCATCAGGATGGAGATTTTTACAAACAGTAACAGGCTAACTAAACAGGCTTCAGACTGCGCTTCAAGGAATCCTATGAGAAGGACTTTGAAAATGATTTCAAAAAGCTGCATGAGAGAGACAGCACTTATTTGTGAAAGTCTGACCTCTTAACAAAGTAAAATAAATCAAGTCCTGTTCTCACTTTATTGGCATCACAGCAGTTCAGTGGAAAATGAAAAGGTGATTTTTTTTTTCAACAAACAAATGGCACAATCTTAATCAACCTGAGTGGGAAGAAATTCACTCGGAGTGTTATGTCATGTACATGTACAGATGTTAACAGAAATCATTTAGCAGTCATATGAAAAAAAAGAAGAAGAAATTTATATAAATCTATATTTGAAGTCCATGTTATAGCTTTTTCTGAAGACTATTATATTAATTTTCCAGTACACACCAGGATACTGGAACTAAAATGTTGTAATGCAAATTATACCAAAAACTCAATAAAAAGAGCAAAATAGTTTTTTTTTTAAAGAATTTAAATCAAATAAAATAGTTTGTTACATGTGTACATTAATCCATTACTCAGTACATTAGTTATTTGTGCTTTAAAATGATCCGAGGATATTGCAAGCTAGACACCAATTGCATCAAAAACAGGCATCAGATCAACATTTCATTACAAAACAAAGCTGCCAGCACTGCAAAAACAGCATTAAATGACATCTATTTCATTCACTGTTATCACTCAAAGAGGCAGAGAAATAGCTAAACATTTAACACATCTGTCTTCCTTTTTCAGTTCAGTGTATGGGATGCACGTGTCAGGTAGATTTGAGGAGTTACAAAATAACTTTGAGTGCTTTATTACTGAGAGTTTTTTTAGTTGATACAATTTCAATCAAGTAACAGTACTTCTATTTGAGTAGGATATGTCAGTACTCTTTACACATGTTGCTTCATCAGACACAATCTGTTTTTAAAGTCTTTTTATTCTCCAGAGGGTTCAGTTGTCATCATGAGACTAAAGTGTCTGTCTATTGAGTTCTGGGCCATGACATTTGACCTCTTTGGACCTCGTTGGATGCTGTAACCAGTTTTGGTGTGGTGTTTGCAGCAGCTCTGATTCTGATCCACCTGAGAAGCATGAATCAAAACACAGTTTCATCCCTCCATTATAATTCCGCAATCACTAATCAGTCAATTCTGCTCTTCTTTAATGTTTTTTTTAGTTAAGGTGATGTCTGTTTCAATGACAGACTGTGGAATAGCAAAATTTGCCCAGTTCAAGCCCATGCCCACTCAGTATGCACATAGCCTACATTTAACCCATGTGGGGCCCACATGGACATGGATATATTAGTTGTAGGTTAGAAGGAGCTAGTAATAGTAGTTAGTAGCTCCCTTAAGGTCATGTCTTCACTTGGTACCCTAGTGTGCTGAAGGCACCAAAACAACAGAGCCAACATAAATAACACTATTAGTGAAGTCTCTATTGACTCCAACAGTAACAAGAATACTGAGTGGTGCCAGTGACAACTCCGGTCTCAAGTGAATGCAGCATAAAATCACACTCTGTTCCAATTAACAGCACAATACTGAGGGTTCAGGTCAGTGTCAGCATACATTTAAAGGCATGTTGTCTGGACTTATATTTTCCTTTGTTCTTCTAACATCCCTACCATTATTTTTCCTCACTGTTTCATCATGCATCATTTTATAAGAAATTGTTCCTTTTACATTGTCTTTACTCTGCATTATAACTTTCACCCTTCACTTTCAAACTAAGCATCATTTGAACTTACACATAGCACAGATCAAAACTACTCAATGTGTACACTTAAAAAGAATACCTTGTTATATTTCAGGCTGTCACATTTCCCATAATTGCTGTCATTGTGACTCAATGGGTCCTGTTATCTCTGCATTTGCTGTCTGAGGTGTAAATGAAGGTTAATGGAAGGAATGGGGATAGTGGTCCAGCGTTGCAGTAGTCAGCTTCTGTCTGACATGTGAGGGAAAATAAACCTGTTTCAATGAGCATTGAGAATGAGCATGAGAATTTTTGAGCTGACACACTGGGTTTGTAAACCTAGAATGACTGAGGGATGAGAAATAGAACTAAAGCCTTCTTAAATGAACATTCACTAAGCTTCATTTGTTAGGACTGTATTAAGAAGAACAGATTCCATGCCAATCCATCCAATACTTGTTGAGATAGTTCAGACTGGACCACACATTCATGATCTCCAGAGCACCAACATGGGGCTGACTTTAAGGCTTAGTGTATCATATCTTAACAACTATTGGATGTATTGCCGGGAAATTTGCTACAGCTATTCAAGGTCCTATGAGAATCAATTCAAAAGAGATTGTTGATTCTCTGACAGTCATGAGGAACAAGAATATGTCCACAAAGGGAATTCTGTCCCTTCTGAGCTGCTGTACACGTACGCAGTGATAGAACCATAGCACGTAACCAGGTGCCTGTCTACCAAAAAAGTAGTAACGGTGTTCATTTGCTGTGGATTTTCTTTTCTTGTGGTAAAAAGGTAGCTACAGGAATAGTTGGTTAAAAAGTAATAACAGATTACCTTTTTGAAAATGTAACTAAACAACTGAGTACTTAAATTGTGGACCTAATGTGATCAAAAAAGCTAACACTGCTAACACATTACAGCTAACACTGCCAATGAAAGTCATCAGTAGTATCCAGACAGTACTCAAACTGGGTGGTTGTTTTGATGAGACTGTTAAGGTTTAAGCTCTCAGTGCATGGTTGTCAGAAAGAGTTGACAGAGAGTTGAGATGAGTGCAAACTCTCAGCTTTTCTTCTTTTGGTTGTATTTAGCTGCAGATAATTGAACCATATTCAATTATGATCAATCAATGATTCGTTCAATGGACAGGAGACTAAGTGACTGTATGAAAGTCCAACCCATTTCCCATTTGTCCAGTACCATCATATGGTCAAGAGTGTCAAAGGCAGCACTAAGATCTAAAAGGACAAAGACTGAGAAAAAGAGAAGACAGGGAGAAATACATTAAAAAGTGGGGAAAGAGAAGGGAATAATGAATGACAAAGACAGGGTCAGAAAGAGAGGAAGAGAAAGGTTGATAAAATGAATTGACAGGGTGAAAGACAAAAAAAGAAGAGTGGACTGACAGTGGGGAAAGTAATAGAAAAAGAGGGAAATAGAAAGGAAGAGAAAGAAAGAGAAAGAAAGATCAGAGCAACACAGGTCATTTCATTACTTCCCCAAAGGATAAAAAAGGCACAATTACCAAAAAGGCCTCGTAGTCCCACCCTTTCTTCACTCCACTATCAGAGCCTCTTCCTGGCCACCATGCCGCCCACCGCTGCTCCTCCTCTTCTTATTATCCAGCTCTATCAAGGTGGCACTGCTTTCTTCTGTCCAGCCTGAATGTGAAAGGTCAGGCCGGTGATCAAGCCGGTAATTAGACAGACCTGGGAAGAGGAACTAGATCACTGCATGTCACCTTCTTCAAATGAACAGCCAAGGAGCCCGTGTCCTCTCCCTACGCAGCCACAGATGAAGCCTGTGCCTCTTTTCATTTAAGAGGAAAACGAGAACAGAACACAGCGAGGTGGCTCGCCTTTCTTTCTGCCCTTAATCCACTGCTAGTGGCTTCTAAGCCTATTAGTCTCTGGAAACTTTAAGACAGAGGCTAAAAGAAGTGGGACCTCAGAGAGAGTGGAGATGAGGATAGGCTTTTAATGTTGGTGTGTGTGTGTGTGTGTGTGTGTGTGTGTGTGTGTGTGTGTGTGTGTGTGTGTGTGTGTGTGTGTGTGTGTGTGTGTGTGTGTGTGTGTGTGTGTGTGTGTGTGCTTTCATCTTCTTCCTCATTTTACACAGGGGGTGGACACATAACACATAACACATAACATAAACACTTAGACAATATGATGCAAGTCAAAACAACAGAGCATGTTTGTGTAATTTCTAATGTCAGGAAGATATTTCTTAAACTCTATATGGCAGTTTTTGTTTGAAAAGGACCTTACACATAATATAATGCAGTATAATATATATATATATACTGTGCCAGTGGTGTATGAATGTGTTTGAATGTTAGTCTCCATCTGATGAGCAGGCTGGTACCCTGCATGGTAGCCCCTGTCATCAGTGTGAAGTGTAGTGTAAAACTGCTTTGTGTGGTCACCAACACAAACAATTAAAGTCACCCTCCACTCAAAAATGTGTTTTGCTTCTGCTTACTTTACTTGGATATTTGAGCTTCACTGTACAGAGCTTCATTGATGTGTGAGTAAATCTGAATGTATTGATGAATATCATTTGTAGTGTCACAGCTGGTTTTGAAGCCAATCATACTTCAGTATGCAAAACGAAACAAAACTGGAAGCCTACTACGGACTTTTAAGGGGAGTTTTGCACTTTACAAAAATAGGGATTATTGCAGGGTTTTTGACTTGGACTGTATCAGATTACAAGTGTTGTATTTATTCTGTCCTCCTCTTCGTGTGGGTCAGTCAATATTTCTTCAAGTTATGACCTGGTCAATAGCATCAGGGCATTGGCACTGTAAAAATGAAAACTTGAATTTCTCACCCTACTATGATTCTTACATAAACTGAACA